>NC_047106.1:6642231-6757338 GCF_902500255.1 Thalassophryne amazonica | reverse complement strand
GAGCGAGAGAGAGAGAGAGAGAGAGCGAGAGAGACAGAGAGAGAGAGAGATTTTTATGAAACCTTCATCAATTGAGGCTTGAAGTAAAGGTCATCTTACACAGCAGAATAAAATGATCAGATGCTTTGAATGTTGTCTGTCTTTCCATAAGGGCCAAAAAGGAGAAGGTGCAGCAAAAACAGAAGCATCTTAAAACACGTCCATGTGCAGTGTGCGCCAGGACACATTCATACTGAAGCCTCAAGTAGGTACAAATAAAGAAACTGCCTCAATTTATTTGCTTTGCACCTGAACACATGCTGATGTGGGCTGATGGTGGTGAACTATATGAAATAAAACTCACTAAGGTGATGTATTAGAATTCCAGAAATGCATTCAGGATTCGACGCACATTAACAAAAACACGCTGGATTTGGTCCTCGTTTGTGGTATTACCATCTCAAATATTGACATTATGTCTCTTGCGTCAGTAGTTTCAGATCACTCACTTGTTAAGTTTATAGTCTCACTGCCTTGTCCATTGAGACGAGACACTTATTTATCATCACGCCGTCACATCAAACCCTCAACTATAAATGATCTTGGAGCCAAACTGCCTGATACTTTATCATCACTTTCAAGACATGATCATTCAGTAGATAGTCTTGTGGAGAGCTTAAACTCAGAGCTCACGAGCACATTGGACATGACTGCTCCACCTACACTAAAACCACACCCTCCCACCCCAAAACATACTCGCCATGGTTCAGTGATCATTTACGTGGCCTCAAGCAAAAGATTTGACAGGTCTACAGTGAAAATAGCTTAGTTCAAAACTAGAAGTATTTCACCTGTATGGTGCTATTCTGAACTATAAGCATGTACTACTGGCTACAAAGTGGACCTTATTACTCTGATTTCATAAAAAAAAACAAAAAAAACAAGCATAATTCAAAGTTCCTGTTCAACACCGTGTCAACACTTATTCAAGGACAACCAAAACTAGGGTTAGTTGTTCTCAGTGTTTAGTGAGCACCTTGCATGGCAGCACCCTGACATGGGTGTGTGAGTGTGAATGGGTGAATGTGAGGCATAACTGTAAAGGACTGACCTTCTGCATTGAATAGAAAAGTGCAATATAAATGCAGTCCATTTGCCATTTAACAACCACCTGTAAGTCGCTCTCCATTTAAGGCTGAGGATTTCTCAGATTACTTCTAAAAGAAAATAGATAACATAAACTCAAATATATCCCAGCATGCCTTTGTCCTTTCTCTGCATCCTGTTACTGATGTGGGCGCCATCACTGCTATGTCCCTGAGATTTACAGAATTTGATATTATTTCATTGGGTGTGCTGACAAAACTTGTAACGTCTGCTAAAAGCACAACCTGTCTGTTTGATCCGATACCAACAAAACTGTTCCAGGACCTGTGGCATACACTTGGGCCACCTGTACTGGAAATTATTAACCTGTCACTAACCTTGAGATCTGTTCCTAAATGTTTTAAATCCACTGTGATTAAACCATTTCTTAAGAAATCTAACGTTGACGGCAGTTGACTGAAAAAGTATAGACTGATATCAAATCTATTATTTTGTTCTAAAATTCTTAAAAAGTGGTTTCACAGCAGCTCACTGACCACCTGATTGAGAATAATCTCTTTGAGCCACTGCATTCTGCATGGAGATCATACCATTCCACAGAGACAGCTCTCACTAAAGTGGTAAATGATGTTCTACTTGTAATGGACTCGGACACCACTACGGTTGTGGTGCTGTTAGATCTTAGTGCAGCATTTGATATGGTGGATCACCGTATTCTACTCAATAGACTGGAGAATTACTTTGGGATTACTTTTATGGTTGACATCCTACCTAGACAGTTGCTCTCATTGTGTCCTGTACAATGACATCACCTCAAACCTTGTCCCAATTAAATTTGGGGTTCCACAGGGGTCTGTCTCAGGCCTCCTGCTTTTTTCCCTTTACATAGATCCACTTGGGCACATTTTGCAGTGTTTTGGGATTACATTTCACTGTTACGCTGATGATACTCTGTTGTAAATGCCAGTAACTGCTGGTAATCTCATACACATCAAGAATGTAAAGGATTGTCTTCCATCGGTGAAAAGCTGGATGTTGAGCAATTTCTTGCTTTTAAATTTGGAGAAGACTGAAGTGATGGTTCTTGGTCCAGTGAGACACAGACATCAGTTTGTGTTATGTGTCGACGCGGGTTGAGGAGCGGACCTGCGTCTGACGGAACCCAGCGCTAAAACAACCAGAAAGCGGTTCCAATAACAAACAATTTATTTTTCCACCCTTGTGGAAAAGTGTACAAAAGTGTACAAATGAAAACTGCGTCGGTCTGGCGGCGTGAAGGACGGCATGCTCTCCAGCGCCCAAAAGGATCGAAGCCCGGCACTTCTGGACCCACGTTCACCACCAAACACCCCCCAGGTGGACACGACAAACCGACTCTGCGAAGGATAGAAAAAGTGAGGTAAGTCAGCAGCTACAATTAATATCCTTCAAAAAGCACACACTATCAGCAACACATTCAGGTCTGAATTTAAGCTTTATGTAAATGAGCAGCTTCTCACAACAGGTGGAGGATCATCAGTCCGCATGCCACGGCAGTGAGAAGCGAGCTGCACAATTCTCATCAAAGTTCAAATATACTGCGTAACGAAATACCAAGTTACTGTTAACAATTATTCAGATAATCAATCACCTCTGATGTGTGCTGACAGCATGTGTCCCTCACCCTTCCTCCTTCACAGGCACGATGTGTCAAACCCAGGCGCGGTCCTCAGCGTCTCACAAACGAACATCACAAGGTCGAGTTCCCGGCCATTCTGCTTGAATCACACATGACTTAAATGCAGAACGCCATCTCATTATCTGCTTCAGCTGAAAGTCTTTAAGGTTGCACGTGAGCACCATACATAGGTGCTGCACATCATGTTGATGAGGGTGAAGGACTCTTCTGCCAGCACCTTCTCCACAGACAATAAATCAGTTTGCATACCACCTGGAGAGCAAAGAAAAGAAAAGAACACCAAAACGTCCAACCACACCCCCCCAACACACAACAGTTTGACCAGCAAACACTTAACCTACACTCATGAGTCACACATCACACTGACAAAGTGGGGAACTTTGGGGTGATTTTTGAGCTCACATCCTTTGAGCTACACATTAGAGATATCATGAGGACTGATTTTCCACCTGTTTTCCACCTATTTCCATCTATGACTGATGCAAAGACTCAGATACATTTGTCTCCTCCAGACTAGATTATTGCAGTGGTCTATTCCCTGGTTTACTGAAGTCCAGCATTAGAGGTCTCCAATTCATTCAAAATGCTACTGCCAGAATTTTAACGAGAAAGCAAAAAGTTCAACCACATTACACCAATTTTGGCCTCCCTTGACTGGCTTCCTGTCTCTGTGAGGTCTAATTTTATGGTTCTGTTACTAACTTCTAAAAGTATTCATAGACTAGCATCTCCCTACCTAACTGACCTAATTACACCCTACGTACTGGCCCATGCTGTGCATTCTCAGGATGCAAGACTACTTTGTGTCTGCCTTCTCTGATTGTGCCCCTGTCTTGTGGAATGATCTCTCTGCAGAGATAAAATGGGCAGATTGTGCAGAGACATTTAAGTCCAGCTATTCTCCCCTATGTATGACGAGCATACTGGTGTAGTGTCGAATTATGTTTCTTCTCCCTTTAATTCTTATTATGAGCAGCAGAATAGGTCTCAGCCTCATTATATCTAATGCTTCTCTTGTGATTTACTACTAACGAATTAATGCTTCAGGTGCAGTTATTTCCAGCTCACTGCTTCTGCTCTTTTTCTGTCTGTCTGAGGCACTGACAGCACATTTAATAGATGCTGGCCCTGAACAACAGGGTGTCTGACTGACCCCAGGAAACCCTACCAATTCAACCACCTGGAGACACAGAGACTAAAGACCCACAACAGACTGCTTTTGAATTTTGTTGCTCTTCTCTGTTTTCTGTTTAAATGATAAATGGACTGCATATATACAGCGCTTTTCCATCTGCATCAGACACTCAAAGCGCTTCACAAATAATGCCTCACATTCACCCCGGGTGCTGCCATACAAGGCGCTCACTACACACTGGGAGCAACATGGGGATTAAAGACCTTGCTCAAGGGCCCATAGTGAATATCCATTCAGGCTGGGATTTGAACAGGGGATCTTATGGTCTCTAGCCCAACGCCTTAACCACTAGACCATCACCTCCCCTAGTGCTGTTTCTTCTGTTTATTCAGAAATTCTTGCAAAATTTGTAAAAAACCTTGTAACTGTTAGAATGGCCTAAGCAGTGGGTCACCCCTCTGAGTCTGGTCTGCTTGAGGTTGAGGTTTCTTCTTCATTATCACCAGAGGGAGATTTCCTTGCCACTGTGACTTGTGTGCTTGCTCAGGGGGATTTGTTAGGTTAGACCTTACTTGTGTAAGGTGCCTTGAGGCAACTTTGTTGTGATTTGGAGCTCTATATATAAAATAAATAAATAAATAAAAGGAATTACTGAAAAGACACAAATGTGAGAGAATGCCTGAAAAGTGATGGAGCGCATTAAACCGAAAGTAAAACTGAAGAGACACCAATACATTGTTCTACGTTTCAACATAAAATCACACACACACACTCATCTTCAACCGCTTAGTCCAATTAAGGTTCACGGGGGGCTGGATCCTATCCCAGCAGTCACAGAGCGCAAAGCGGGGTTCACCCTGGACAGGTCACCAGTCTGTCGCAGGACCACATATGGACAAACACATTCACACCCACACGCACACCTATGGACAATTTTTTAAAAGTTTCCAATCCACCTAACCTGCGTGGCATTTGAATGGGGGTGGACGCTGGAGCACCCAGCGAGAACCCACACAAACACGGGGAGAACATGCAAACTCCACACAGAAAGGCTACAGGTGGGAAGTGAAGCCATGATCTTCTTGTTGTGAGGCAACAGTACTAACCACTAATCCATGGTGCTGCCCCAACATAAAATCAACAGAAGAAAAATCTGCACATTGCTGTAAGCACTGAACACAGAGAGGACAGAACAATATTCAGATCCACATTACACTGGGAGGCCAAATCACACCACTACCTCAAGTCACTTCACGGGGGTAAGGTCTAACCTTACGAAACTTCTACTGCCAATTTCCATCTGATGCAGTCACTTGAAGCTTTCTTAAGCCTCACTCACATGTGTTGGACATGCATGTATTGCAGGGAGTGGCAGGTCGCAGCCATGCAGCAGGTATTCAGGGGAAGGTTTGTCAAGGAGTACAGGTGTGGTACTTGTTATGTACAGGCTGCACACCTGTTGTGCATAAGGCATGGGGAATACTGTGCCATTATCCTGTGCCAAGCGTATGTCTGATGCACATGATTAATGTGTGTGTGAAGTGCTTGTGAACTGCATGTGACTTGCAAATTACCACCCATGTAAGCCAGGAGTATGGACCAACTCTTTGACACAGGTGGTCTGAACGTGACAATCACCTCTGACTAGCATCTAACACAAGACAGGAGTGCGTATACATGGAAACCCACCACTACCTCCACTGCCTCACGTTCTAACATCAGTGTTCCTGTATTAGCACAACAAATAACAATATTGTGCCTCTTCTCATCTTCTATCACCTGCCTGTAGAGGTCCAACACCCTCAGACGTTGCAGCAGTATGGTGACAGCCATCGACGCCGTCAGCTGTCATGCTGAACACACTGTGCGTACATGTTTTTCACAGCTTTATTTATGAAAATCATTCAAAATTACAACAATAAAAATAGCGTGTGTGGGTGATTCTTAGACTACGGGCACTTATTATGTCCTTTGATCATATTGTATGAAAAACAGAAAAAAGGGGAAATTTGACACTTTTATAGTTATCTTTACAATGAAAGTGTGTTAAGAAATTTGTTCTAGTAGTCTATGATGACTTTTTCACCTTTTTTCAGCATCATTATATGCAAATATTGCCGTTGTGTGCTTGTCCCACACCCAGACTTTTGATCTTCAATGATAAAAATGAATGGTAAAGAAATGTTTTTTCTAATGTTTTAAAATATCTCTGAATAAAATATCAGTAAAATAATCAAAACATAATTGGGATATTCAATGTCATACAACTGTTGTGATTTTTTAAACAAAATGTAGTTGTCCCACACTATTGCCGTAATTTCCACCACAACACTGTAATGTCCCTTTAAACAGTTTGTATGAAAGATTGTTTGAGTAGTTTCTATGGAGATAAACAGTGACATCAGAGCACATGTATATAGCGCCAAATCACAACAAACAGTTGCCCCAAGGCGCTTTATATTGTAAGGCAATGGTGTGGTGGAAATTACATTTACAAGGCCAATAGTGCCCGTAGTTAAAGAATCACCCGTGTACGTGATGCATCCTTTGGACACGAGCCTCGAGGCTGCACCACTGTCCAAGGTGCTGAAAGAGTGAAAATGCCCACTGTGGGCTTATACTTTATTATAGGGCAGCACTCTGGCACACATCACCACAGAGGTCATGTCTGCTCACATCTCCTCTCCCTTCTTAAATTACAACCAGTGTGTCAGATTATTCACGTATTGGGGCGTGGAGTGAAGGGGGGAGGGTGATAATGTGAACTGTGGAACATAATCCTGACGGCGTCCTCTTCTTTCCTTCTCCAATGCTACAAGCTACATAATCTCTCCAATATATATGTACCTCATTTTGCCACTTGTGAGAAGTGCAGGTTGCGTGCGCTGTGAGCACACCACACATAGGGGCGGAGAGTGAGATACACTTCTGTCTTGTGGGCTTTACAAATAGCAGGTGTGGATAACTTGTGAAGTACTTCTGATGCACAGCTCCCATGCAATGACTGTGTCATCACAGAGCCCATACTAGCTGTGGTCCTGACTTGGGTCAGGTGTACAACGGTAGTACAGACAGTGCCATTTCTGGATTTGTAAGAATACTACTAATATTGGAGTTAGGAGGGAACTTTATATGTCACACTCCAGCCCCCTTCAGGACAACTTTGGATTTGTTACTGTTTCTTTGGCCATTGTACATAATAAAGAGAATCAACATAGAATAAAAATACAATAAAACAGCATCTATTTTAAAGCGCAACAATAAAAACAAACCAAAATTAAAAATAATACTTATGCTGCAATTTTAAAGAAAACAAAACTGTATAACATAAACCAAAAATCCAAACTACTTCTAGGTTAGTAGTAAATAAACTACTAGATTCATTTCATTTCATTTATTTCATTCATTTAAAAGAAAATAAAAAACAGAAAAGCAGAATCAACAAAACACCACAAACCACTGAATGAAAAGGAGCAGTTTAGAAGAACAAGTCTTATATACTCTGCCCCCTTTTTTACAATACAATCTCACAAAGCATCATCAATCGACACACGAATAATTACATTTCTATGATTTTGTCACATGCCACCAACTTATTTCCTAATTTTAACCATTATTTATAAGATTACACCCCTAACAGATTACATTTTAAACTTCAGACATTCTAAACATTATTAACAGCTTACATTTTAGCTTTGTCACAGTCCACTGACCTATTTCATAGTTTCATACTTTTGAAATACATCCAGTTTAATACGTTTTTTAAATAATTTAAGCGACCTTGATTCTTTGATTTCTTTGCTGAGGTTGTTCCATAATTTTTCACCATTGACTGCAATACTCCGTTCCTTTATCTTGGTTCTGTATCTTGGTTTCTTAAAGACTTCTATGGCCTTCAAATTATAACTACTTACTCATTTTTCAAACATATTTTGAATGTTTATTGGTAAGGTATTGTTATTCGCTTTGTACATTGTTTGTAATAATTTCAAATCAACTAAATCATGAAATTTAAGTACCCTATACTTAACGAACAATGGATTAGATGGATCTCGACTGTTGCTAATTACTTTTAAACCTCTTTTCTGCAAAATAAATAAAGGTTGTGTATAAGTTATACATGTTGATCCCCAGATTTCTACACAATAAGTCAAATATGGAACAATCAATGAATTGTACAATGTTAATAATCCATAATTATTTAATGAATATTTAACTTTATGCAAAACAGCAATGGCTTTCGCTATCTTTCCTTTTATGTAGTTTATATGTGACTTCCATGCAAAATCCTCATCAATCATAACTCTTAGAATTTTGTTTCTTTTACCCTTTGAATGTCCATTCCATCTATTTTTATTGACACCTCATTTTTTTTACTCTGTCATTAAACAATATGAAGTTTGTTTTAGTAAGATTAAGTGACAATCTGTTTGTATCAAACCAATATTTAACTTTTTCCAACTCTGTATTTATCACCTGTACTACTTCCTGTATATCTGATCCAGAGTAAAATAATGTATCGTCAGCAAATAAAATGCTACCAAGTACCTTTGACACATTCACAAAATCATTAATATACAAAATGAACAGTTTAGGTCCAAGTACCAATCCTTGTCGTACTCCACACATAATATTACACAATTCTGATTTAGTATCATTTATCTGAACAAACTGTTTTCTATTTTCTAAGTAGCTTTTTACCCATTGATGTGCAATCCCTCTTATTCCATATTGTTGTAACTTATGAAGCGATCTTGAACGATCGATACCATCAAAAGCTTTTTTCAAATCAATAAAAACACTTACAAAATAATCCTTATTATCTATTGCTGTTGATATTTTCTCTGTTAATTCAATAATTGCCATAGCTGTCGAATGTTTTGTTCTAAATCCATACTGAGCATTCTTTAAAATATGATGTTTCTCAATTAATTTATCCAACCTTGTCACAAAAACCTTTTCCATAATTTTAGAAACCTGTGGAAGCAATGACACTGGCCTGTAATTTCAAACGTTATGTTTGTCTCCATTTTTATATAATGGGACTACCTTGGCAATTTTCATTTCTTCTGGAAAAATTCCTGTTGACAGAGACAGATTACAAATGTAAGTGAATGGTTCAATAAGTTTCTATTATACTTTTTACAGTCATCATGTCTAAATCTTCATAGTCAGTTGATCTTTTGCTTACACAGTTTTTACAATATTCCTTATTTCATCTTTTTCCACATTGTCAAGGAAAATACTATTGACCATATTTACAATAGTATTTAATTTATCTTCTACTATTGGTTTATTTCCCACCAGATTTGATCCCACCTTTGAAAAATAATAATTAAACTCATTTACAACTTCTTTTATGTCATATATCTCTTTATTTTCCTTGACAAGGTAGTTCGGAAAAGTTGATTTCACTCCATCACTTTCCATCACTTTCCATCACCCTTTTTATAATTCCCCATGTTGCCCTCATATTATCTTTACTCTTATTCAATTGTTCACTATAATAATCTTTTTTTGTTTCCTAATTATTGTCAATAGTTTATTTTTATATTTTTTGTATCTGTATTCTGTTTCCTTTGTTTGCATTTTTAAAAAGCACCTGTATAGTTTTTCTTACCCAAGCGTTTTTTATTCCCTTGGTCAGCCATGGTTTATCTACTCTTTTCTTACTAGTTTTTATTAATTTACAATTTTTATTATATGATTTCATCAATATTTTCATAAATGAACTATATGCTACATTAACATCACCGACAAACTTCTTCCCAATTTTGATTATTAAGGTCATAATTTAATGCCTTTAAGGCTTTTAATGACTTATCTCTTTTAAAGTTTATATCAGTTTTTTTTAATGCCTATTTTTATATTTAAATATTGAAAAAAATGGTAAATGATCACTGAGATCTGTCATCAATATCGCATTCTTAATAATTTCATATGTTCTATTTGTGAATATATTATCAATTACAGTTGCACTTTGTGATGTAATTCTGGTTGGTTTTGTTATCAAAGGGAATAAGCCCAAGCTGTTCATTGAATTCACAAAATCACTTACTCTTTGGCAAGTGGAACTTTCCACATTAACATTAAAGTCTCCACACATAAAGATTTTTTTTTTTTTTTTGATTTGATGGAATAATTCTATTATTTTATCTGTAAATTTCACAACACAGGAATCTGGTGCTCTGTATACACAACTGATTAGAATATTTTTAGATGTTTACTGTACAATTTCCACTGTTAAAATTTCTATAACATCTATAATTGTCATTTCTTCTACAATTTTGCATGTCAGATCTGTTTTTGTGTACAAAGCAATGCCTCCGCCATTTTTTCTCTTCTATTTACAAAATATAACTCATATCCCTCCATTTGAACATCAGCCATAAGGTCATTTTTAAGCCAAGATTCTGTGATTGCAACAATGTTAAATCTATTTTTAAACTGGTTTAAATAATCTTTTATTTTTGACATTTTACAGTACAAGCTTCGGATGTTTATATGTATAAGTGACAGAGTATCTACAGTGATTTTTTCACTATTTAACTGTTTTTCCATATAATACTCACAACCAATTGTAGTCAAATCAAATATACTTTCATCAACATTTGTCCACAATTGTTTAGATTATACTTGGATCGTAGATACGTGCTGAATGCGTTTTTGATTTTTTTGAGGAACCTGTAGAATTTGCAGGTGTATGTCCAAAAACCTCCAAGTGCAGTTTGTCTCCTTCTACAGTGATGTGACACGCATGTCTCACACACAGTTTTTCCATGTTTTCCCCTGTAGACTGCCCGCAGGTTTTTCCTTGAATTTGTCACCGATCGTCAATACCCTGTGCGCTGTGAAGCAGCGATACTAGAGTATTATTTTGTGTGTGTGTGTATGTGTCTGTGTGTCGATGGACAAGATACTTCAAAAACAGCTGGGCAGATTTAATACAAACAGTGGGTTCAGTATGTGGATAAATATATGAGAAGTGATTAGATTTTGGAAATCATGGCCCGAAAAACATGTTTTGTTTCTTTTTTTGTGTGTGTGTCTCAACAACAAAGAAGCCCCAATGGCTCAAACCATCTTCCAAAAACACCTTTTTTGGTGTATTTGAACAACCAAGAAGCCTAGATGGATGATCTGAAGCATATTGCTCATGACTAATGACTAATTTTATTGCTCAGCTTGAATGACTTCATAACGAAGTCACACAGAAGTCAGATGGAGTGAAAAACTCCGTCACACAGATGTACTTGTTCATTTATATGGTGGTGTGCAGAGCGATCAGGGTATACATCAGCCTTCTGATGCCTTTCTTTGTTCTCTGCAGAGCTCCAGTGCAACCAGAGTCAGCAGACCAGCTGATTTATGATGGTCGATTGTTGGACTACAGCAGCTGCCTCATTTGTGACACGTTCACATGCACAAATTCCAGCATGTCTTTGAGAACCTCTGTGAGATTCGTTATTTCCCAAATGTGTCTCGGTAACAATTTTTACAAACTGGTAAGATTAGAATTCTTCATGGGACCAAAGACACAGACAAAGTCTTTAAGAAATTTTAAATACAATATGAGAACTCATCAGTGAACAGGACCCACAACCACAGAGGCCACGGTACTTTACTGGTTTGTGTTGTGTTGACATCAGTTTATGGGGTGTTAGTGGTTTTTGTGTTATTTCTGTCCTCTGTGTGTCTGTCTCCATTTTGTCTGAACCTTTGTGTGTACAGCTGTGGTACTTGTCCCCCTGTGTGGGTGTGTCTGCATGTGTCTGTCATCTCGTGTGTGTGTGTCTCAGTCCTGTCTTGTGGGGGGGTGTGTCCCTCTTGTCACCGTTAGGTGTGTCTGTTTGTCATGCACTCCATTCGGTTATAAAGTCACCTGTCGTCTGATGTGGTCTTGTCATTGTCTGGAGTTTGTGTGTTTGTGTCGTGTGTTTGGATGTAGTGCTGTTCGCCTGTTCTGTTGTCTGTCACGTCCTCCGCCCCTCGGCTGTGTCGCATTAGTCTGAGGTCTGCTGATGTACTGCTTTTCGTACCAGACACACCTCCTTCAGTGTATCTCTGCTTTATGTTGTCATTTGGATATTGTAGTTCTTTGTCAGTTTTGTAGTCCAGGTTTTGATTTATGTATTTTGATTTTTTTTTTTTTTTTATTCTCCTGTGGGTTCACCACCTGCAGAGGGGGCCATGGGGTCGGGTGCAGAGAGGATTGGGTGGCGGTCGAGGGCGGGTGGCCCGGTGGCCCGGTCCATGCTCACAGCCCCTGGCTGTTGGTACATGGAATGTCACCTCGCTGGGGGGGAAGGAGCCTGAGCTTGTGCGGGAGGTTGAAAGATACCGACTAGAGATAGTCGGGCTCACCTCCACGCACAGCTTGGGCTCTGGTACCCAACTCCTGGAGAGGGGCTGGTGTTGGAGTTATTCTGTGGATACACTTTTATTTTATCATGCATGTTTTGTGTTCTCTCTGCTCTGATAAAGTGTATTGTACTGATGTGATGGGTGAAGGTTACTTAAGATATGTGACATGACGTGTTTCTGCAAGTTGTGGTATTTCTGTGTGCACGCTAAGCTCTTTTTTAGGACATGTGAAGATGACTCATGCAGGATGCAGCCGAAGCTGAGCAGTGAGATAAAGAATAGAGAATTGAATGTTCCAACCACAGTGTGATTGTGATACATCAGTCCTTTTGTCAGAAGAAGTGTGATTAATCGTTAGATGTCTTAAACACATCTTAATCGAGCCCAAGATTAAAAAGGTTCTGAACATCCTGAATGTATTGTGCAATCAGCAGTTCTGCGGCAACAGCTCACGCGCTATCACTCTTCCCCTCAGGAGCTGTACCGCCCATGTATGTAGGGAAGTCCTAAATAAAAAGAGCGGGAGCGCAGGCCAGACTTTAGTGTAGCTTTGGTGTACAGCCTGACTGCACTCCTCGCGAGCTTAAATTGAATTCTATCTCTCACTTGTTTTATTGCCTGGTTGTCTCTTCCTCTTATCAAAGATACAGTATTCTAAACCCGACAGCTGGACGCTTCATTTTTCTGGCATTGCCCACAGGGAGAGGCGGAGAGCTGGGGTCGCATTGCTTATTGCTCCCCAACTCAGTCGCCATGTGTTGGCGTTAACTCCAGTGAACGAAAGGGTCGCGTCCCTACGCCTTCGGGTCGGGGACAGGTCTCTCACCATTGTCTCGGTCTACAGACCGAGCAGCAGTGCAGAGTACCCGACCTTCTTGGAGTCCCTGGGAGGGTTACTAGATAGCGCTCCGACTGGGGACTCCATTGTTCTCCTGGGGGATTTCAATGCCCACGTGGGCAGCGACAGTGAGACCTGGAGAGGGGTGATCGGGAAGCACGGCATCCCCGATCTGAACCCAAGTGGTGTTCAGTTGTTGGACTTCGGTGCTAGTCACAGTTTGTCCATCACGAACACCATGTTCGAGCATAAGGGTGTCCATAAGTGCATGTGGCACCAGGACACCCTGAGCCGGAGGTCGATGATCAACTTTGTAGTCGTATCATCTGACCTTCGGCCACGTGTCTCGGACACTCGAGTGAAGAGAGGGGCAGAGCTGTCGACCGATCACCACCTGGTGGTGAGTTGGAGCCGCTGGGAGGGGAGGAAGCCGGTCAGACCTGGTAGGCCCAAACATATCGTGAGGGTCTGTTGGGAATGACTGGTGGAACCCTCTGTCAGCGAGGTCTTCAACTCCCACCTCCAGGACAGCTTCTCCCAGATCCCGGGGGAGGTTGGAGACATGGAGTCCGAGTGGACCATGTTCTCCACCTCCATTGACAATGCGGCCACTCGTAGCTGTGGTCACAAGGTCTCTGGTGCCTGTCGCGGCGGCAATCCCTGAACCCAGTGGTGGACGTCGGAACTAAGGGATGCTGTCAAGCTGAAGAAGGAGTCCTACTTATCTTTGTTGGTGGGACCCCGGAGGCAGCTGACGGATACCGGTAGGCCAAGCGTGCCACAGCCCGAGCGGTCGCAGAGGCAAAAACTCGGGTCTGGGAGGAGTTCAGGGAGGCCATGGAGGAGGACTATCAGTCGGCCTCGAAGAGATTCTGGCAAACCGTCCGACGCCTCAGGAGGTGGAAGCAGCTCTCCACCGGCACTGTTTATGGTGCGGGTGGGGAGCTGTTGACCCTGACTGGGGATGTTGTCGGGCGGTGGAAGGAATACTTTGAGGATCTCCTCAATCCCATCGTCACATCTTTCGAAGAGGAAGCAGAGACTGGGGACTCAGAGGCGGACTCATCCATTACCCAGGCCGAAGTCACCGAAGTGGTTAGAAAGCTCCTCGGTGGCAAGGCTCCTGGGGTGGATGAAATCCATCCTGAGTACCTTAAGTCTCTGGATGCTGTGGGACTGTCTTGGCTGACACACCTCTGCAACATCGTGTGGCGATTGGGGACAGTGCCTCTGGACTGGCAGACCGGGGTGGTGGTCCCTCTGTTTAAGAAGGGGGACAGGAGGGTGTGTTCCAACTATAGGGGGATCATACTCCCCAGCCTCTCCGGTAATGTCTATTCCAGAGTACTGGAGAGGAGAATTCGACCGATGGTCGACCCTCGGATTCAGGAGGAGCAGTGTGGTTTTCGTCCTGGTCGCGGCACACTGGACCAGCTCTACACGGTCCATCAGGTGCTCGAGGGTTCATGGGAGTTCACCCAACCAGTCCACATATGTTTTGTGGATCTGGAGAAGGCCGTGTCCCTCGGGGCACCCTGTGGGGGGTGCTCCGGGAGTACGGGGTCTGGGGTCCTTTGCTAAGGGCTATCCAGTCCCTGTACGACCGCAGTAGGAGCTTGGTTCGCATTGCCGGTAGTAAGTCAAACCTGTTTCCAGTGCACGTTGGCCTCCGCCAGGGCTGCCCTTTGTTACCGGTCAGCACCTCCAAATCAGAGGCCATGGGTCTCGACCGGAAAAAGGTGCATTGCCCTCTTCAGGTCGGTGGAGTGTCCTTGCCTCAAGTGGAGGAGTTTAAGTATCTCAGGGTCTTGTTCACGAGTGAGGGATGGATGGAGCGTGAGATCGACAGACGGATCAGTGCAGCATCTGCAGTGATGCGGTCGCTGTATCGGACCGTCGTGGTGAAGAGGGAGCTGAGTAGAGGGGAAAAGCTCTCGATTTACCGATCAATCTACGTTCCGATCCTCACCTATGGTCATGAGATTTGGCTCATGACCGAAAGAACGAGATCACGAGTACAAGCGGCCGAGATGAGTTTCCTCCTTAGGGTGGCTGGGCGCTCCCTTAGAGATAGGGTGAGGAGCTCGGTCACTCGGGAGGAGCTTGAAGTCGAGCTGCTGCTCCTCCACGTTGAAAGGAGCCAGTTGAGGTGGCTCGGGCATCTTTTCCGGATGCCCCCTGGATGCTTCGCTGGAGAGGTGTTCCGGGTACGTCCCATTGGGAGGAGGCCCCGGGGAAGACCCAGGACACGCTGGAGGGACTACATCTCTCGGCTGCCTTGGGAATGCCTTGGGGTTCCCCCGGAGGAGCTGGGGGAGGAGTGTGTGGATCGGGAGGTCTGGGCGGCTTTGCTTGAGCTGCTGCCCCCGCGACCCGACTCTGGATAAAGTGGAAGAAAATGGATGGATGGATTTTTTTTATTTTGATTTTTTTACGTTTTGTGATGTGTTCATCTGTGGTTGTTGTTTTATTGTCTGTGTGGAATTTGTTCTACTCAGCCTTTCAGGTTCTTTATTTTCAGTCTTTGGTTTATTCTCTCTGTTGGGTATTTTCTCCTCCAAACATTTTTAAAACCTTTAACAAGACAAACAGAGTCAAGAAACACCAGTGAGACAGAAAGTCAAATTTTACGCGCGGAGTGCAGTCAGGCTGTACACCAAGGCTACACTAAAGTCTGGCCTGTGCTCCCGCTCTTTTTATTAGAGACGCCCTCATCACATAAACAAAAAACTTGTCCTAAGGGTGGGGGTGATGACGCAAGACAAGTTTCTTCCTGTTTTAAACGCATACGTCAATAAGTGCAGCTGTAAGGAAGAACACTTTCTTTTACACAGGTCAGCACATCTCATTCGTCTGTTGCAGTTATCAGCTGTTCTGCATCTGTCTGCAGTGTCCTGTCCTTCACACTCCTTCACACTAAGCACCACATCACAACAGTCAAAACGTTCTCTTACTCCCAGTCGTTAGAGGCTGCAAAAACAAAGTTATATTATAATAATAAGTACGTCCAGCCCTTCATTCCCAGCTCAGATTGACCCCAGAGTGCTAAAACAAAATTGAATTCTCAGGATTGCGTTAAGACAGGTGCAAAACAGCACAACACCGTTCTCATGAGAAAGAAGACAAATGTACAAATGTTTAACAGTGATAACATATATACAAAATCTTTAACATTCCCCTCCTGTTTATCGCCTGTTAAACATACAGTAGGCATCACTCAGCTTAGCACTTCTTTTTGAGATTTTCACTAAGAGGTTCATCATGGTATGTTCTCTCTATAGGCTTACACCCCAGAGGTGATGTCATCATTGTCACCATCATCGGTGTCTGGGTCATCATACTTCCATTGGTCTGGGTACAGGTCAGGAGAGCCATCGTCCTCCTCGTCGTCGTCTGTCCCCAGAAGTGGATATGATGCCGGACCCCCTCCTGGTCCTGGACTTATTGCTGTGGTTATCATTCTATTTACAAGGCCTCGGAGACATGGAATACAACAACATCCAGACAATGTTAGAATTGCAGCAAATACTGCTATAGACACTAATAGTGAAGAAATCAAAGACCTCCATTTTCCCATCCCTTCCAGCCACCAATCCCAGCCTCCGGTGTTTACTCCACTGTGCTCTTTCATCTTCCTGTTCAACGTCCTCAGCCCGTCAATGGCTTGAGTGAGACTGCCGTCTGCAGCCGTGTTGTTGGGAATGAATGTGCAGCATTGTTCTCCGAACATGGCACAAACACCTCCTTTCTCTGCCAACAACATATCCAGAGCAATACGATTCTGGAAGGCCATAAGGGACGTGGCTTCTAACTGTGAATAGACAGCCTTAAATCCTTCCTCAGTCCAATTTCCTAATTTCTGTACATTGTAGTGGATGTAGTTTATTCTGTCCACGTTTTTATTAATTGAACACCACCAACAGATGGAAGATTCGAATCCAGCTGCTATTTGATCAACCAGTTTATACTCGTCAGGCACTCCCCTGGGGACTCCTATTGCGTCAATATATGTTGGATTTCCCACTCCTTTCCAATCTCTTTTTACTCTATGTCTGGCTATGCCTTTCTGCCAATCTTCAGGAATAAGAGAGGCTGCATATGTCGTAACGTCTTCAGGGGTCATGTTTATTTATCCAGGTCTCCAATTTCTTTGTTGCTTTTGGATTTTTTGCTTCCATAAAGTTCCAGTCGTCAGTTGATAAATTTTCCTTCTTTTTAGACGTCTTACCCCCCATTTTTATTATATTTTTTATCCCTTGTTATAATTTGGACTTCAGACGGGGGCACACCTAGGGTGTTCTAAATCTGAAGTTTTCACACTTTCTTTGGACGTGACAATTAATTTGCCGTCGTGTGGTTGATTCCTTTCACCTCCCCGTAGGAAGCGGAATCACTTGCCTCTGCTTCCACACGCACGGTTGTCACTAACGTTGTCCAAAGTATTACACTTTCACACAGTTATTTACACTTACACAAAACACTATGTACACATAGAAACACTTAATAATCGTACGCGTATTCTTATGCCAGGGGAGCTCGCCCTCCCGTGAAATTTAACTAATGTCCTGCATTAGGGGACTCCGCCGTCCCTGCCAAATTTAACTGCTTTTTTACAGTGCACATATTTCTACCCGGGATTTCCTTTATGTATTAAAACAGAGGAGTCCGTATCCTCCTTCCGGAATTTAACTACGTGCGTCCCTCGCAACTGTAGAGGAGTCCGCCCTCCTTACAGAGTTTAACTGTGTTTCATTAACAGACGATTCTGTATCATCGCTTACGGAGTTTAACTGTTTTATGTGATCACTTTTATCCCCTACCGGTACGCGTATATAAACAGAGGAGTCCGCACCCTCCTTACAGAGTTTAACTGCTTTGCATTAACAGACGATTCTGTATCATCGCTTACGGAGTTTAACTGTTTTATGTGATCACTTTTATCCCCTACCCCTACCGGTACGCGTATATAAACAGAGGAGTCCGCACCCTCCTTACAGAGTTTAACTGCTTTGCATTAACAGACGATTCTGTATCATCGCTTGCGGAATTTAACTGTTTATGTGATCTGATCACCACTCACTCAGTACTGTTTACAAAGAAATTTTACTCACTGACTCGACTTCCTGTCTGTCTTCTTCGGGAAAATCTCGTCAACCAGACGATGCCAACGGTGGTCGACAATTGCAGACACGATCAATCAATCGATCAGACCTTGGCCAAGGATTTACGTCTGGACTTGACGACCTCCGCCGGACACCTCCGGTATTGTTGAGATCCCGGACGAGCCCCCAGTCAATGTTGGGTATTTTCTCCTCCAAACATTTTTAAAACCTTTAACAAGACAAACAGAGTCAAGAAACACCAGTGAGACAGAAAGTCAAATTTTACGCGCGGAGTGCAGTCAGGCTGTACACCAAGGCTACACTAAAGTCTGGCCTGTGCTCCCGCTCTTTTTATTAGAGACGCCCTCATCACATAAACAAAAAACTTGTCCTAAGGGTGGGGGTGATGACGCAAGACAAGTTTCTTCCCGTAACATAAACGCATACGTCAATAAGTGCAGCTGTAAGGAAGAACACTTTCTTTTACACAGGTCAGCACATCTCGTTCGTCTGTTGCAGTTATCAGCTGTTCTGCATCTGTCTGCAGTGTCCTGTCCTTCACACTCCTTCACACTAAGCACCACATCACAACAGTCAAAACGTTCTCTTACTCCCAGTCGTTAGAGGCTGCGAAAACAAAGTTATATTATAATAAGTACGTCCAGCCCTTCATTCCCAGCTCAGATTGACCCCAGAGTGCTAAAACAAAATTGAATTCTCAGGATTGCGTTAAGACAGGTGCAAAACAGCACAACACCGTTCTCATGAGAAAGAAGACAAATGTACAAATGTTTAACAGTGATAACATATATACAAAATCTTTAACACTCTCTTTACTCTTATGATATACATTGTGGTTCTTTGTCAGTGTTTTTGATTATTTTATGTGGAGTCTTTGTTTTCTCTTCAGGTTTTCATTTTTCTCTTGGTGTTTTACTGGTTATGTGTCTTGGTCTTAGGTTATGTTTTGCCATTTACAGATGTCTTGGTTTTTCTGCCCTCTTCTGTTCATTGGTTTCTCACATCTTGATTTGTCTTGATTATATGCCTCTGATGCTCAGCCTGTTTATTTACACCACACCTGTTTGTCTTGACTTTGGGATCCATCATCATCTGTTTGGTCAGAGAGGTTGGTTGTTCCAGTCTGTCAGTATTGTGCTTTTGTTTTTTCCCTCTGTGGAACAGTTGTCTCCTGCGTAACAGGCACGCTCCTCCCCGGGCCGTGTGCTCTGCACGGAGCATCCTGCTCCTTGCGGTCCAGCTCCACAGCATCTCCTCTGTAGCAGAACAAAGTCCACTTTGGATGCAGCAGAACCAGAACTTTCTGCCACATTTCTCTGCAGATAAATCAGTGAACAAGGTAAGTAGGTAGTTTATGAACTGCAACCCCAATTCCAATGAAGTTGGGACATTGTGTAAAATGTAAACAAAAACAGAATAAAATGATTTGCAAATCCTCTTCAACCTATATTAAATTGAATACACCACAAATACAAGATATTTAATGTTCAAACTGATATACTTTATTTTTTTTTGTGCAAATAATTGCTAATTTTGAAATGGATGCCTGCAACACGTTTCAAAAAAGCTGGGACAGTGGTATGTTTACTGTTACATCACCTTTCCTTCTAACAACACTCAATAAGCATTTGGAAACTGAGGACACTTATTGTTGAAGCTTTATAGGTAGATTTCTTTCCCATTCTTACTTGACGTATGACTTCAGTTGTTCAACAGTCCGGGGTCTCCGTTGTCGTATTTTGCTCTTCATAATGCGCCACACATTTTCAATGGGCAACAGGTCTGGACTGCAGGCAGGTCACTCTAGTACCCTCATTCTTTTGCTACAAAGTCACGCTGTTCTAACACGTGCAGAATGTGGCTTGACATTGTCTTGCTGAAATAAGCAGGGATGTCCCTGAAAAAGACATTGCTTGGATGGCAGCATGTGTTGCTCCAAAACCTGGATGTACCTTTCAGCATTGATGGTGCCATCACAGATGTGTGAGTTGCCCATGCTATGGGTACTAACACACCCCCATACCATTACAGATGCTGGCTTTTGAACTTTGCGTTGGTAACAATCTGTATGGTCTTTTTCCTCTTTTGTCTGGAGGACACAATGTCCATAATTTCCAAAAACAATTTGAAATGTGGACTCATCAGACCACAGCACACTTTTCCACTTTGCATATGTCCATTTCAAATGAGCTCGGGCGCAGAGAAGGCGGCGGCATTTCTGGATGTTGTTCATGTATGGCTTTCACTTTGCATGATAGAGTTTTAACTTGCACTTGTAGATGTAGCGACGAACTGTGTTAACTGACAGTGGTTTTCTGAAGTGTTCCTGAGCTCATGCGGTAAGATCCTTTATACAATGATGTCGGTTTTTAATGCAGTTCCGCCTGAGCGATCAAAGGTCACGGACATTCAATGTTAGTTTTCGACCTTGCCGCTTACCTGTAGAAAGTTCTCCCGATTCACTGAATCTTCTGATTATTTTATGGACTGTAGATGATGGAATCCCTAAATTCCTTGCAATTGAACATTGAGAAACATTGTTCTTAAACTGTTGGACTATTTTTTTTCCACATAGTTGTTCACAAAGTGATGACCCTCGCCCCATCTTTGCTTGTAAATGACTGAGCCTTTTGGGGATGCTCCTTTTATACCCAATCATGACACTCACCTGTTTCCAATTAGGTGTTCTTTGAACATTTGTCAACTCTCAGTCTTTTGTTGCCCCTTCCCAACTTTTTTGAAATGTGTTGCAGGTATCCATTTCAAAATGAGCAAATATTTGCACAAAACCAACAAAGTCTATCAGTTTGAACATTAAATATCTGTCTTTCTGGTGTATTCAATTGAATATAAGTTAAAGAAGATTTGCAAATCATTGTATTCTGTTTTTATTTACATTTTACACAACGTCTCAACTTCATTGGAATTGGGGTTGTAAAAAGGCATTTGAAAGCAGAAAGACAGGGTGGGACAACCGTTCATATTTCTAGCCAAAATGACTTGAATCTCACCTTTTTTTTTTGTGCCTGAGTATGTGCTATCCAATTTTTAAAATAATTTTTACAGCAGCTGGCAAATCTTTTTGTTGTCATGTAAAAAGTAAGTCCCTTCAGCTGCTCCCTTGTTTGCACACGGGGTTGCCACAGCAAATCCAAGATGGATCTGCATGTTAAATTGGCACAGGTTTTACACTTATGCCCTTCCTGATGCAACTCCACATTACATGGAGAAATGTGGCAGGGGCGGGATTTGAACCCGGAACCTTCTGCACTGAAACCAAGCGCATTAACCACTTGGCACCACCCCTGCTTTTTTTTGTTGTCATGTACACTGACAAAATAATAGAGCTCTACAGGGAGGGTAACATTAGGAATCTACAGCAGGCCATGGAGCAGGTGATTAGAGGCTTATGACAAATGTGGGTGTGGAATCCATTAGCTTAGCGGGGAATTTAGTGCAGAAAATCCACTATGGTGATAGTGCAATTTATTTGCCAGGGAGGGAATTTCAACAAGCTGAGACTGTGGCCTGCTTCCATAGTCATGTCCATAAAAATCATAGAGGGATATGCTTTCCAAACTTAATACCCATTACTATATTGGATGATGTTGAAATTGAGGATGGCCCAGTGGTTGTTCCAGCAATAGCAAAGATTTCGTGTCTGCTACCTACAATGCGTGGAATGTCTCAAACCTAAACCTACTTCTAGGCATCTTATATATGCAACTCTGGAACCACCCCTAAACCCAAACAGTTCAACTGTCAACCCCACTGAGTTCCTTAGACGGGGTCTCATTAACATAAGATCACTGTATATAGGCCTCCTGGCCCATATTCTGAATTCTTAGATGAATTTGGTGTGTTCATCTCTAACTTGTCAACTAGTGTAGATAACATTTTGATCATTGGTGAATTTAACATTCATATAAATAAGCCTTCTGATCCCCTCTGCAAATCATTTATGGAAATTGTGGATACATTAGGATTTCAGCAATGCATTTGGGATTCAATGCACATTAGTGAAAATACCCTGGATCTGGTTCTCGCACGTGGTATTGCTGTCACGAATATTGACATCATGATTCTTACATCAGTGATGTCTGATCACTCACTTATTAAGTTTACAGTTTTGCTGCCATGTTTAGTGGAACAACAACCTTATATATCATTACAGCGATGCATCAACTCCTCAACCAAGACTGAACTCGAAGCTAGACTGCCTGATGTCTTAGCTTCACATTTGACAAATACCCAGTCAGTAGACAGACTTGTGGATAGTTTAAACTCAGTGCTCAAAACTACACTCGACATGATTGCACCACCTGTGTTAAAACCATGCTACCCCAAATCACAGTCACCTTGGTTCAATGAGTATCTGCGTAACCTCAAGCATAAAGCAAGAGGTCTAGAACAAAAATGGTGTCGTTCAAAATTAGAAGTATGGTGTGGCGTGATGTATCTTAGACTATAAGCATGTGCATTATTGGCTACAAAGCGGACTTACTACTCTGATTTGATCAACAAAACAAGCATAACTCAAAGTTCTTGTTCGACATGGTGGCAACACTTATGCATGGACAACCACCTGTAGTTCGCTCTCCCTTTACAGCACAAGATTTCCTGGATTACTTTGGGAAGAAAACAGAAGACATCAGGTTAAACATATCCCGGCATGCCTTAACCCAGCCACTACACCCTGCTATTGAGGTGGGCACCACTACTGAGGTATTACCTAGATTTACAGAATTTGATAGTATCTCACTAGGCATGCTGACAAAATGCGTAATGTCAAAAAAAAGCACAACCTGTTTATTTGATCCTATACCAACAAAACTGTTTAAGGACCTGTGGCCCACTCTTGGGCCGACTGTGCTGGAAATGATTAATCTTTCTTTAACTTCTGGATATGTTCCTAAATGTTTCAAATCTGCAGTGATTAAAACATTACTTAAGAAACCTAATCTTGACCCTAGTGTATTGACAAACTATCGGCCGATATCAAATCTATCATTTTTGTCTAAAATTCTGGAAAAAGTGGTGTCACAGCAGCTCATAGACTATCTTACTGAGAATAATCTCTTTGAGCCACTGCAGTCTGCTTTTAGAAAATATCATTCCACACAGACGGCTCTCACTAAAGTGGTGAATGATCTTCTGCTTACAATGGATTCGGACACCACGACGGTTCTGTTGCTGTTAGATCTCAGCGCTGCATTTGATACAGTGGATCATCATATTCTACTTGAAAGGCTGGAAAATCATTTTGGGATTACTAGGAGTGCCCTTGCATGGCTGACGTCATACTTGACCACTCGTTCTCACTGTGTTTTGTACAGTAACACTACCTCTAACCTTAGTGACAAGAAATTTGGGGTTCCACAGGGGTCTGTCTTAAGCCCCCTGCTTTTCCCCCTTTATATAGCACCCCTTGGGCACATATTGTGGTGTTTTGGGATTACCTTTCACTGCTATGTAGATGATACTCAGTTATACATGCCGATAACTGCTGGTAATCTCGTTCACATAAAATCCTTAGAAGATTGCCTTGCAGCAGTGAGAAGTTGGATGTCTAGAAACTTCCTACTTTTAAACTCTGATAAGACTGAAATGATGGTTCTTGGTCCAGTGAGACATCGGCATCAATTTGAACAGTTAACACTCAGCCTCGGCTCGTGTGTCATACATCACACTGACAAAGTGAGGAACCTTTGGGTAATTTTTGATCCTTCGTTGTCCTTTGGCCTCCACATTAGAAATATTACTAGGACTGCTTTCTTCCACCTGCAAAATATAGCGAAGATTCGTCCCATCCTGTCTATGGCTGATGCTGAGACCCTGATCCATGCATTTATCTCTTCTAGATTGGACTACTGCAATGTTCTATTTTCTGGTTTACCACAGTCTAGCATTAGGGGTCTCCAACTGGTTCAGACTTTTGACATGAAGCAGAAAGTTTGACCACATTACACCCATTTTGGCATCCCTTCACTGGCTTCCTGTCCCAGTGAGATCACATTTTAAGGTTCTGCTACTAACCTATAAAATTATTCATGGACTGGCACCTCCCTACCTAGCTGACCTAATTAAACCTTACGTACCAGCCCGGGCTTTACGTTCTCAGGGTGCAGGACTACTTTGTGTCCCTAAGGTGAATAAGAAGTCTGCGGGTAACAGAGCTTTCTCTTATCGTACCCCTGTTCTCCCTGCATCAATAAAACAGTCAGATTCTGTTGAGATTTGCAAGTCCAGACTTAAGATGCACTTATATTCCCTTTCATATGGCTAGCATACTGGTACAATTTTGTTTTACGCTTTTTACTCTTTTAATTCATTTATTAGTAATTGGAGCGGGCTGCGGCCTCAACTTTACCTAAATTCTGGGTCTTTTAGTGAAGTTTAGGGCTAGTGGCCGGCGATCACCTTAGTACGAGGTCTATTAGAAAAGTATCTGACCTTATTATTTTTTTCAAAAACCATATGGATTTGAATCACGTGTGATTGCGTCAGACAAGCTTGAACCCTCGTGCGCATGCGTGAGTTTTTCCACGCCTGTCAGTTGCATCATTCGCCTGTGAGCAGACTTTGAGTGAGGAGTGGTCCAGCCCCCTCGGCGGTTTTTCATTGTCAGGAAATGGCGGAATGATTTGGGCTTTTTTTCCATCAGAATTTTTTCAGTAACTGTTAGAGACTGGCAGCTGGAAACCATTTGAAAAATTTATCTGGCTTTCGATGAAACTTTTACGGGCTTCACAGAGAATAAAAACTGTTACTACAGCTTTAAGGACGGCTTTAAGGACGCTCGGCGTGCCGCGCTCTGTGCTACCATTGAAAGCCACAAACCACCGGATCATCTCTAAACGGATGGCTCTGTGGAGCCGGGACCATCGTGTGCCATTTCTCTGGTTATCACAAGAGCTGGACATCAACCATTTTCCGGCAGATTTCACTTTTAACAAGAGATTTTGTCATGGAAAGCCGAGCGGAGGCTTCGCAATGGATTTGCTCGCTACTGGAGCGAGACAAAACCACCTCCGTTTTGGTCTCACAGGACAGCTTTGAGATGGCGTTCAGACAGCTGTTGGTGGTTTTTCCATCCAGTGATTATCCGAGAAATTGTGGATGTGCCTGGACATGCCAGAACATGTCCCGTGAGGCTTCATCACGGCGTTGCTGTGCGCCATGCGGCACCGCCACGACACGAGAAGCCTCCGCTCCTCTTTCCATGACAAAAACTCCTGTAACAGTGGAATGTGCCATTCATTTCCAAACTGGACGCTGTGTTTTATCCGGGATGTCGTCTGACTAGCACAGGAATTGTGAAAAGACATGGACATCAGCACTTTTTCGGCACATTGAGACAGACATGTGGAGGAATTCCGTGCGTCGCGGCGGTGCCGCATGGCGCACAGCAATGCCGTGATGAAGCCTCACAGGACATGTTCTGGCATGTCCAGGCACATCCACACTTTCTCGGATAATCACTCAATGGAAAAACCACCGACAGCTGTCTGAATGCCATCTCAAAGCCGTCCTGTGAGACCAAAATGGAGGTGGTTTTGTCTCGCTCCAGTAGCGAGCGAATCCATCGTGACGCGCGAAGCCTCCGCTCGGCTTTCCATGACAAAATCTCTTGTTAAAAGTGAAATCTGCCAGAAAATGGTTGATGTCCAGCTCTTGTGATAACTAGAGAAATGGCACATGACGGTCCCAGCTCCACAGAGCCATCCGTTTAGAAATGATCCAGTGGTTTGTGGCTCTCGATGCGGCACGGAGCGAGGTGCGCCGAGCGTCCTTAAAGCCGTCCTTAAAGCAGTAGTAACAGTCCTTATTCTCTGTGAAGCCCGTAAAATTTTACCGAAAGCCAGATAAATTTATCAAATGGTTTCCAGCTGCCAGTCTCTAACAGTTTCTGAAAAAATTCTGATGGAAAAAAAGCCCAAATCATTCCGCCATTTCCTGACAATGAAAATCCGCCGAGGGGGTGGACCACTCCTCACTCAAAGCCTGCTCACAGGCAAATGACGCAACCGACAGGTGTGGAAAAACTCACGCATGCGCACGAGGGTTCAAGCTTGTCTGATGCAATCACACGTGATTCAAATCCATATGGTTTTTGAAAAAAATAATAAGGTCGGACACTTTTCTAATAGACCTCGTACTTCTCTGTTTTTCTTGTTGATTAATGCTGGCAAAATATACAGTATTTTTTGTCTTTCTGATGCCTGATTCTGTTTTTTTCTCTGTTTAAGGTGCAGCGCCATCCAGAGATGGGAGTTGTATTCGTGTTGGTGATCCTCCTGTCCTGTGCGCCAATAGCATTTCTTGTATATTCGTCCGTGAATTGTTTTGTGAATTATTCTGTAATTTATGTTTGTAGCATAAATTACAGAACTACCACTGTTGCTCTGGGGGTTGGTAAGGTTAGACCTTACCTGTGTGAAGCGTTTTGAGGCAACTCTGTTGTGATTTGGCGCTATATAAGTGAAAATAAATTGAAATTGAAAAATAATAATAATAATAATGAAATTTAAAATGAGGCTTGTCTTCATAATTATCTGGTTTATTTGATGGAGAAAATAAATCATATTTGATTTCATTGGCATGGGAATGCTAGGAACATTTCGGTTTAGATTTTCTTTTCATCCATGGATGAAGAGCAAAAATTCGGGAAAAATAAAGAACAAACACTACATGATCAAATTTCTGTCAAACCTAAAGCTTTTGCCGATGAGTTAATGCTAAGTATTTATAATATTCATAATATTTAACATTTTAATATAAAAGAAAATGCTTGTAACATTTCAGTTGATATGTAACAAGTCCAGAAACTCTAAAATTTCCATTTCCTTAAATGGGGCAGCACAGTGTCTTACTGGTTAGCACTGTTGCCTCACAGCAAGAAAGTCATGGGGTCGCTTATCGCTTGGTCCTTTCTGTGTGGAGTTTGCATCTTCTCCTCGCATTTGTGTGGGTTCCCAGCAGGTGCTCCAGCTTCCTCCCACAACCAAAGACATGCAGGTGAGTTGAAATGGAAACTTTAAATCTACTGTAGGTGTGGGAACCTGTTTGTCTGTCAACATATCCTCCTGACTACCAGGACATGTATGTCCTGGTAGTCAGGAGGATATGGTCCTGGGACGCAGGTGTTCTATCCAGGATGTTCTGCGCCTCATGACCTGTGACTGTTGGGATAGACTCTCACCCACACACTAACCTGTCACGGACTCAGCCACACCCTGTATTCACTGAGCAACGTGGTCTCACGGCAAGTTGTGATTCAGCAGCAATAAATATAAATTAATGACAAAAAGTGTCAAAAGGGTCATTTTCGTCATGGCAGCACAAATGAATTCTAATTCATTCCATGATGGCTGCACGAAATTAAAAGTGAAGCGGGCGGGTGTCGGGTGGTTAAGGTTAGGGTCGGGGTTAGGAATAGTGAGTTAAAAAAAAACCTGTCACGAAAATTTGACTCATTTCATCACGGGAGCACGAGAAAAAATGTGAAAGAGAGAGAGAGAGAGAGAGAGAGAGAGAGAAGGGGGGGGGTATGTAATCGTCATCATCCAAGGCTTGAAGTAAAGGTCATCTTACACAGCAGAATAAAATGATCAGATGCTTTAAATGTTGTCTGTCTTTCCATAAGGGCCAAAGAGGAGGAGAAGGTGCAGCAAAAAACAGACGCATTTTTAAACACGTCCATGTGCAGTGTGCGCCAGGACACATTCATACTGAAGCCTCAAGTAGGTAAAAATAAACTGCCTCAATTTATTTGCTTTGCACCTGAACACATGCTGATGTGGGCTGATGGTGGTGAACTATATGAAATAAAACTCACTAAGGTGATGTATTAAAATTCCAGCAATGCATTCAGGATTCGACGCACATTAACAAAATCACGCTGGATTTGGTCCTCGTTTGTGGTATTACCATCTCAAATATTGACATTATGTCTCTTGCGTCAGTGGTTTCAGATCACTCACTTGTTAAGTTTACAGTCTCACTGCCTTGTCCACTGGGACGAGACACTTATTTATCATCACGCCGTCACATCAAACCCTCAACTATAAATGATCTTGGAGCCAAACTGCCTGATACTTTATCATCACTTTCGAGACATGATCATTCAGTAGATAGTCGTGTGGAGAGCTTAAACTCAGAGCTCACGAGCACATTGGACATGACTGCTCCACCTACACTAAAACCACACCCTCCCACCCCAAAACATACTCGCCATGGTTCAGTGATCATTTACGTGGCCTCAAGCAAAAGATTTGACAGGTCTACAGTGAAAATAGCTTAGTTCAAAACTAGAAGTATTTCACCTTGTATGGTGCTATTCTGAACTATAAGCATGTACTACTGGCTACAAAAGGATCTATTACCCTCTCTCCGTCTATTACACCCTGAACTCACTAAGAGAGGGGGGGGGGGGGGTATGTAATCTTCATCATCCAAGGCTTGAAGTAAAGGTCATCTTACACGCAGACTAAAAGGATCAGATGCTTTGAATGCTGTCTGTCTTTCCATAAGGGCCAAAGAGGAGGAGAAGGTGCAGCAAAAACAGAAGCATCTTCAAACACGTCCATGTGCAGTGTGCGCCAGGACACATTCGTACTGAAGCCTCAAGTAGGTAAAAATAAACTGCCTCAATTTATTTGCTTTGAACCTTAACATGCTGATGTGGGCTGATGGTGGTGAACTTGTTTTTATTTTGTGATCTTTGTCACAGATGAACACAACTTTACACACACAGAGTAAGTTTTATTGTTTTATTTTGTGCCATGAAATCTGGAAACAAAATCGCAAATGTGATATACAGTCGTGTCAGATTGTCATGTAACGGACTGAAAATATCAGCCAATCAAAGCCTGTGTATTGTTGTATCCATATAATAAAAGGTGATAGCATGTCACATCACTGCAGTGTTCTGACATGCCAAACACAGCAGGTACATTTTAATTGAAAGAATGCGCTCTGGCACATGGCGCGTGTTGGCCCGCTCAGATTCTAATTAAAGTGCACCCGAGCCCACCACTACTACGTAGTAAGTAAACTGTGTTGCTGCTGCCTGACCTGAGTACCACATGAACTGAGAAAATAAGGGTTCAAGTGCATGGGTTGTGATCAAATAAATAAGACTGACTGTGTGTGTGTGTGTGTGTGTGTGTGTGTGTGTGTGTGTGTGTGTGTGTGTGTGTGTGTGTGTGTGTGTGTGTGTGTGTGTGTGTGTGTTTGCACATGTGCATTTTCAACCCAAGGGTCCCACTGACCTCCCCTTTGGTGCCCTCAGTCACCATACCAAGTTTTGTGTGGACTGTTTGGTGAAGAAGATGTCAGCGGGTCAAAGAGCCTTCTGTTATCGTGCGCACGTTCTATGGAACAGTCTTCCTATGACCGTGAGGCACTCAGGTTCTGTAGACATTTTTAAGTCAAGACTAAAAACGGATTTTTACTCCCTTTCTTATGAATAATTTTTATGTTTTATCTGTTTTATTCTTTGACTTATGTCTTTTAATTGTGTATATGAATCTTTTAATTTACTCAATTATTTTGCGTAAATTAATTTTGATTTTGAACTGTTTTGTGTGAGGCACCTTGAGGCAACTTTTGCCGATTCTTAACCCCTCGCAAAGCCATTAAAATATCGTCAGTCACTTCTGTGTGGATTAAAGTCACTAACTGGGACTCTTGTCTTGTTGCTGTCAAGAAACGAGAATCGTCCTCCGTTCCATTCACACAGCTCGAAATGCTGCGCGGCTGAGACAGTGTCCGGTCGGAATTAATAACTTCAAAATGAATCGCCGCTTTAAATAAAATGACACCTCTTTCCAAATGTAATACAGACAAGAAACTACAATCGACTAAAACATTTTTTTTTCCTCCCAAAATGAAACGTGCTGTATTTTCTTTTCAAATTACATCCTGAAGTGAAGCACAGCAGCTGTAAGAGCTCAGCTCAGATATATGGAAACACATTCATGCCAATAATGTCTGAAAGGAAATGCTTTTGACAAAAACTACAGATTTTGTTTATTCCTATTTATGTCCAGAGATCAAGGATTCACCATGTAGAGTTCATTATGTACAAAGTTTAAGGATCCAGTGACCAAATTCATATTTATTTACTTTAAGACTCAATAAAATGTTGAATTTCAATTCAATTTAATCGGCTTATAAAGTGCAAAATCACAACAAAATCTAAATATACTAAAACAAATACATCACAATTGTACACATATCAAATTGTGGTATGTGTACAATTGTGACGTATTTGTTTTAGTACATTTAGTCATGGACATGAATATTGTTATTTTGATATGAAACAGGATAACAAATGACCTGCCAGTGGTTTTGTATTTGATTTCATTAGTTTCAGTTGTAATTTACAATTTTCAAATTTATGCAGTGTTCATTTACATTTTCAAATAAAACTGTGCTTTTAAGCGGCTTCTGAATTCATTTTTGGGTTTCACATATACCATGCGATTAGTCATGATTAATCACAGAAAGATATTGAGTTAATGCGATTAAGATTTTTTGTTTGCCCACCCCTAAATATATATATATATATACACATACATACACATACAGTTAGGCAAATAAGTATTTGATCCACTGTCGGTTTTGCAGGTTTTTGCCACCTACAAAGAATGTAGAGGTCTGTAATTTTTATCAAAGGTACACTTCAACTTTGAAAGACAGAATCTAAAAAAAAAAAAATCAGAGAAATCCATTGTATGATTTTTAAATAATTAACCTGCATTTTATTGCAGGAAACAAGTATTTAATCACCTACCATCCAGCAAGAATTCTGGCTCTAACAGACCTGTTAGTTTTTTCTTTAAGAAGCCCTCGTATTCTGCACTCTATCTGTGTTAATTGCACCTGTTTGCAATTGGTGATTTTTTTCTGCAGGTGCTATGGGGGAGCTTGGTATTTTTATGAGGATGTTTTGGGCGCATGTGTCGTGACGGCTCTCTACTACACCTCTGTCACATTCACGGGCGTGCGTATAGCCACACTGTGATCTGTGACAGTCACTAATGACATACAGAATGACCAAAATCACAAACACAAACCTAAGCTACTGTTCAGTACAAATATTCACAGACCTACATATGTAGCCTACAGCCTCAGGAGAAAAAAGCTAAAGTCAGGCAAAGAGAAAAAATCTTTCACCTACTATTGATGTCTTCATAACAGCACAATGCACCTGTTGTGGTTAAGAGCAAAAGCATCAGTGATTTGTTTGCTGTCCAGAGGCCGTGTTCTCTGAGCGTTAATTGCCAGGAGTGACATCGGGTTACTGGTTTGTCTGTGCCTTCTGTTGTTGCTCAGGTAGTTCTTTAGGTGACACAGACTTCACTTCTTTCCAGTTCCACTCATGGATATTTGGGCAGCAAAAACTGAACCATTTCAGCAACTTGAAATGACACTCACTGCAGTACGATGTCATCATTGATGCTGAAAAACTCATCCATGCCTTCGTCTCCTCGAGGCTTGACTACTGTAGCTCCCTGCTCTTTGGGATCTCTGGAAAAAAACTTCAAAGGCTTCAATACATTTGAAACAGTGCAGCTAGAATTCTGATGAGAGGACGTAAACAGGAGCACATTACACCTATAATCCATAACTTTCACTGGCTCCCCATCACATACAGAATCCATTTTAAGATTGCTCTCATCACCCACCAATGCATCCATGGCAATGCCCCCACATACCTCAAAGACCTCCTCACTCATCCTCCCCTTCCCTCCATTCATACAACACGAATGTTCTCTGTCCCGCTTGCACCACATTTCACACTGTGGGAGACAGGGCCTTCTGTTCAGCTGCTCCTCATATTTTGAACTCCCTCCCTGACCACCAGAGGGCTCCACAAACTGTGAAAGCTTTTAAAGAAGACTCAAGACATACCTGTTTAGACAGGCCTCTCACAGGTCTCAATCATTTGAATCTGTTGCATCTTAGTCTTTTTATTCTATTTTATTATTTTATTTTGGAGTTATTATATTCTGGTGACTGTTTTTATCTTAAGATTTTATTTTTTATTCTCTTATTTATCCTTGGTTTTAAGATTTACTTTAAGATTTTTATGAATGAAAGGTGCATTATAAATGACATTTATTATTATTATCATGACATTGTTGAACGTGATGTCATTGAACATTACATTACACTCATTTTGTGTAAAACAATCAGTTCTGTTGATGAATGTTTATTTTCTTTGATGAGTGGAATATTTGTCTACTCACATAAATCAGAAACTGCCATAAGTGTCTTACTGTGGAAAACTGAAAGGATGATGTCATCATCCTGCCTCTTTAACACACACCTGGGCATTCTACGGCCCGCGGGCTGTATCCGGCCCTCTGACTGACTCGGACCGGCCCACAAATACCTGGAAATTAAAGAATAAAATCAGGTTCTCCCCAGACAATGAAACTGCGCCACACTGTTACACTGCCATCTAGCGGCGTTATAGTGTAGTGTCATCTTATGATGATGAAACGGTGGGAATCTAACGGCGCCAAACCTGCTTTTGCGGGAAATTTCACATAAACAACTTCAGCTCTTTATTTTATCCTATTTACATCCAAATGATACAAACCATGACAAAATGCAAGCGTTACACGAAGCCATATGATCAGAGGATGAGCTCCGCATGTTTTGGTTTCGTTTTGGCGGGAACGCAGCCCGTGCATGGCACAGCGACTGTCGGGCCATCTGGGGAGAAGGCACGCTGGCAGCAAGTGTCACGGAGGCTGGTGCACAGCCGACTGAATCAGCGCTAACTGCCGCGGGAAGAATGACGCTGCAGCCTCTGTGAACAGGGAGACTTTTATGAAGAAAACAGCAGAGCGGAATTTGAAATTATTCAGGTACCGAGACACACTTTGATATTTTGGGGCTGGACAGTTGCGTGGATTATTTCCATTCTTTTATGTTTTAAGTGACATGTTTCGCAGTGTTTCCGACAGCATTTCTTAGAGGAAAACATCAGAGCATGCACTGACTGGCGGCGCAACACAAGGTTGCAGCGGCTGTAACACACCACATCGCCTCAATAGGGAAAACGGACTGTTCAAGCTTTAGTGCACATAATGTCAAATGTATATGTGTTGTCTTAATTTCTGATGTGTGCCATTATTACGGTGAACAAGTAATAATTGTGGATTAATTGCAGTTTGTCTGTGGTATGTGAGTGTTCAAATCTCGTTGTTGTCATGACAATGATAAATAAAGCTATCTATCTATCTATCTTAAATGCTGCGAACATTAAAAACGGAACCACAGATTAATTACAAAGTTTACATAACTGTGATGTCGTGTGATGATGACTTGTTTTTTAAGTGATAACTGTTAATTTGGAAAAAAAACTGTGTCAAGGAGACATTCTGCGTGCACGCTCACAAACAGCAGCGTCGCCACACGTCAGAATCCAAAATTCGACACACTGAAAAAATTAAGAGTTTTGGCGTGGAGTGTGTCTCGCCTCCTGTCTTTCTGCAGCTTCTGCAAATCCAAACCTTTACTTTCGAAAGGGAAGCTCAGAAGCGTCGTTGTTGGACGAAGCAGTGTTCGTTTCACTGTCTGTCAGCCACTGGGATGTTTCTGCTTTTCCTAAAATGTGCATGTAAGATGCACAAAGTAAAATGCAGAGTAATAAGATATTTTCCAGTAACCTGCTCACTCGGGGAGGACAGCTGGACTGTTTGTGTTTCTATTTTTATTTTATTTTATGACAATATAGACGGGTGTCAAAATCTGAATCGTGAGAACAAGGTGAAATTTTCACACTCTGAAGTGAATGCTCCCAGCCTGGTGATATTGTGACTTGGCAAGTCAAACTTTTCAACAACATTGTTCTCAAGAGTCTGCTGATATTGACTGGAATCCATGTGACCCTCAACTTTAACAAGATTCCCAGTACCTGCACTGGCCACACAGCCACACAGCATGATGGAACCACCTCCAAATTTTACTGTAGGTAGCAAGTGTTTTTCTTGGAATGCTGTGTGCTTTTTCTGCCATGCATACTGCCCCTTGTTATGTTGAAATAACTCAGTTTTGGCTTGTCCAAATGTGCTTTAGCATACCTCAAGCGACTGTTTGTGGCATGTACGCAGAAAAGGCTTCCTCTGCATTACAGCATCATACAGCATCTCTTTGTGCAAGGTGTGCTTTATAGTTGAATGATGCACAGAGACACTATCGGCAGCAAGATCATGTTGTAGGTCTTTGGAGCAGGTTTTTGGGTTGACTATGACTGTTCTCACCATCCTTCACTTCAGCTTATCTGAGGTTTTTCTTGGCCTACCACTTCGGGCCTTAACTAGTGCCTGTGGTCTTCCATTTCCTCACTATGTTCCTCACAGTGCAAACTGACAGCTAAAATCTCTGAGATAGCTTTTTGCATCCTTCCCCTAAACCATGATGTTGAACGATCTTTGTTTTCAGGTCATTTGAGAGTTGATTAGAGGCTCCCATGTTGCCACTCACTGGAAGAGATGCAAAGAGGGAAAACATTTGCAAATGGCCACCTTAAATATCCTTTCTCATGATTGGATTCACCTGTGTAAGGAGGTCAAGAGTTAATGGGCTTACCAAACTAATCTTGTGTTCCAATAATTTGTCCTAAAAGTATTCAAATTACTAAAACAACAAGGGTGCCCAACTTTGTGCACCTGCCTCATTTTGTTGAAATAATTATTGCACACTTTCTGTAAATACTAGAAACTTCATTTCACTTCTCAAATATCAGTGTGTTCATCTGCTATATGATATATTTAACTGAAATTTCTGATCAAAACAACCAATGATTTATAAAGGAAAATCAAGAAAATTATCAGGGTTGCCCAAACTTTTTCATACAACTGTATATCTACATGCAACCACTTTAAGTTCTTCAAAGTACCTGTTACAGTTAACTGTCACAAATCTTTAAATCTTTATACATCTGTTTTAGAAGCTATAGACACAAGGAACATAAGAAAGAGGAAGGTGTGAAAGATAATTTTGGTTATAAATATTCCAAACAACCTGTGAAACAAAATTTCTGATCGGTGATTTGTAATGTAACACTAGAACTAGCAGAGTGGAGCCAAATGGCGGCTGTGAACAGCCCAGCTTGTCACCAGTGTTATGTAAATGAGGCCGTTACACTCTACTCAGCGGGGGTTAGGGAGAAGGACAGGAATGCCAAAGTGCTTTACAGTGAAAAAGACCCACTCCTCAAAAGGATCAGATAGTCTGAACCATGTTGAGAATAAATGTTTTTATATTTTTTGGTAATTGTTTGGTCAAGATTTTTTTTTTTTACATAAAACAGTTAATAAATAGTTTCAGACACATTTGTAAGAAGTAACTCTAAAAACAGAACCCAAGTACAGTGGTCCCTCGTTTATCACGGGAGTTACGTTCTAAAAATAACCCGCAATAGGTGAAATCCTCGAAGTAGTCAGCGTTATTTTTTACAATTATTATAGATGTTTTAAGGATGTAAAACCCCTCATTACAGACTTTATACACTTTTCTCAAACAGGCATTTTCTCACTTTTCTCTCCTATGTAAACACTCAAAGTTCGAACCTTAGTAGAAAAAAAAAGTTTTCCTATAAATAATTATGATGGCTTTTAGAACTAACAAATTTAATTTTAACGATCAATCTACGAGGTTGGACACATACGAAATTATTAATAGTAACTCACCAGTATTTCACAGTTCCTCTGACCGCGCCCGTGCGTCCTGGTGCCGCTCCGCTGTCGCGTCTTTTTTACACTGAGTGACACCTCGGTGCAGGTGTCTTCTTCCGAGTGAGGAACACAGTTATGGGTAGTTGTTGGTGCTCTTTTTTCTTCTGGGCGAGAAGATTCTTATAAACAGACACACAGAACACAATGCGCATGCTCTCCCTTCGCGGTTATGCTGACCGGTGCCGCGATCAGCCTGCTTGATGAGGACGCAGAACACAATGCGCTGTAAAAAAAAAAAAAAAAAAAAAAAAAAGCATGCAAAACTGGACTCAAAAAATATGTGAAACTGCGAGGCCACGAAAGGTGAACCGCGTTATAGCGAGGGACCACTGTATATAAAAAACAGATGTTTAGTAACGAAGATATTCAAGAAACAAATTGGTCTCCAAATGGACCCCAGAGGGACTTCTGTGTAACTCCTGCTCATTATTATGCTAGTTCATTATTATGGTTTGATTTGGTTTATGGTATATGGTTTATTATCATTTTTAACCCATTTTGCCCCACTGGCAATAACTGTTGCCAAAGTATATCACTGTCATTTTCGACTCAATAAAAAATTTCAAAGGTACTAATGCAGCTTTATTATTATTTCTATCATTACTAGGTGACATTTGACCTAGTGACAAGCTGTGTGACTACTGGCAACAATCTGGGCACAAACAGGTAAAGATATGGAACAGTAATAGTAATAAGTAGACACAGTTTATGTTTGCATTCTTGCTGAAATTTATTGCTTACAGATTGTCTGAACACACCTGGCACTGCCACATCTCCTTTCTGCATTTGCCACATGTGAACTTATTACAATAAACACAACGCTTAGTGGCATGGTTTTTCTTGCAGCAACACTTAACCTGGCAAAATGTCCTTTTCCCAGTGTCAGGTGTGGGTGGTTGCTGCTGAAGGTTTTCCTTATCCACCTCCTTAGCTGCCATATGAGACTGTGCAAGCTCCACCAAGAAGTTCATCCGTCTCTCTTTGACCCCAGTGCATGCCTGATAAAGCACATGTGCGTTCAGTGCTGCAATGTCAATCAGGTTGTAAAACACATTGACTGGCCAACGCCCTGTTCTTGAATGCACAGTGTACTTTCGCATGACCCACGACCCTTATTTGGAGTAAGCGGTTGAAGATGAGTGAAATAATAAACAGGAAAACTTGACTAATTAACATGGATGAGGAATGCCAGATAATATAAACACTACACAAAAATACAATTCACAGGAGATGACACTAGAAATATAAACCCAGATATCATAAATTAATCACCAGAAGCATGAACCACAACAGGAGCAGTGGTAATCTGAAGTCATGGTGTTTAAGTTGACTTTTTAAAATTACTTTGACAACATACTACATAAATTTTGTTGTGAATAAGCAACCTACAGCCAAGCTCTGTTTGGTCAGAAGCAGAACAAAATTTTATTATTTGTCCAGACAGTAGAATTTCATTTATAGCAAGCCAGAAAATTATATTTCCAGAGTTAAATGATCTCCTGTCTGATCTGGATACTGCATTCTTGTCAGTGAACTTCATGCTGCTTTTTGAACCCCATGCTTCTCCTGAGTTGTATAATTGTTGCATGGCATGACTACTGTTTTTTGTGCTTGACCTATGTTTGTTATTTGGATCACCCTTTTGCTTTCCCCTCCAAAAAGACTGTTGCTCTATGGACTGCTCTCAAGTGTATTGACCTTGCATTTGCTTTTGCTCTTGACCTTGATCCAGCCTGCCATTTTGTTTTGTTTGTGCTTTTGTTGACTGTTTTATTTCCGGTGTGTTGTTTTGCACAAGAACAAGAGTATGTTAAAAGTGTGTTGGAGGTTAAGCGAGTGTCTGACAGGGTGATGAGTGTGAAGTTGGAAATTGAAGGGGTGATGATGAATATCATCAGTGCATATGCCCCACAGGTAGGTTGTGAGATGAAGGAGAAAGATTTCTGGAGTTTGTTAGATGAGGTGGTGGAGAGTGTGCCCAAGCATGAAAGAGTGGTGATAGGAGCGGACTTCAATGGGCATGTTGGTGAAGGGAACAGAGGTGATGAGGTAGTAATGGGAAGATATCGTATGAAGAATAGGAATGGGGAAGGACAGATGGTAGTTGATTTTGCAAAAAGGATGGAAATGGCTGTGGTGAATACCTACTTTAAGAAAAGGGAGGAGCACAGGGTAACATATAAGAGTGGAGGAAGGTGCACACAGGTGGACTACATTCTTTATAGGAGATGCAAGCTAAAAGAAATCAGAGACTGTAAGGTGGTGGCAGGAGAGAGTGTCGTTAGACAGCATAGGATGGTTGTTTGTAGGATGAGTTTAGAGGTAAAGAAGAAGAAGCGAGTGAGAGCTCAAGAAAGGATCAGATGGTGGAAGCTGAAGGAGGAAGACTGTTGTGTGAAATTTAGCGAGCAGGTGAGAGAAGCACTGGTTGGAGGGGAAGCAATTTTGGACAACTGGAAAAGTACTGCAGATGTGGTGAGGGAGACAGCTAGGACAGTACTGGGTATGACATCTGGACAGTGGAAGGAAGACAAGGAGACTTGGTGGTGGAATGAGGATGTCCAGGAAAGCATAAGGAGAAAGAGGTTGGTGAAAAAGTTTTAGGATAGTCGGAGAGATGAAGAAAGTAGACAGGATTACAAGGAGATGCGGCGTAAAGCGAAAAGAGAAGTGGCAAAAGCGAAGGAAAAGGCATCTTGCGAGCTGTACAAGAAGTTGAATAGTAAGGAAGGAGAAAAGGACTTGTACCGATTGGCCAGACAAAGGGACAGAACTGGAAATGATGTGCAGCAGGTTAGGGTGGTAAAAGATGCACATGGTAATGTGCTGACAAGTGAGGAGTGTGTGCTGAGAAGGTGGAGGGAATATTTTGAAGAGCTGATGAATAAAGAAAATGATGCGAGAGAAAAGGCTGGATGATGTGGTGAGAGTAAATCAGGAAGTACAAGAGATTAGCAAGGAAGAAGTGAGGGCTGCTATGAAGAGGATGAAGAATGGAAAGGCATTTGGTCCAGATGACATTCCAATGGAGGCATGGAAATGTCTAGGAGAGATGGCAGTAGAGTTTCTAACCAGATTGTTTAATAAAATCTTGGAAAGTGAGAGGATGCCTGAGGAGAGGAGACGAAGTGTGCTGGTTCCTATTATCAAGAACAAGGGTGATGTGCAGAGCTGCAATAACTACAGAGGCATAAAGTTGATCAGCCACAGCATGAAGTTATGGGAAAGAGTAGTAGAAGCTAGGCTTAGAAAACAGGTGAAGATCTGTGAGCAGCAATATGGTTCATGCCGAGAAAGAGCACTACAGATGCAATGTTTGCTCTGAGAATACTGTTGGAAAAGTACAGAGAAGGACAGAAAGAGTTACATTGTGTGTTTGTGGACTTAGAAAAAGCTTATGATAGGGTGCCAAGAGAAGAGTTGTGGTATTGTATGAGGAAGTCTGAAGTGGCAGAGAAGTATGTTAGGGTAGTGCAGGACATGTACAAGAATAGTGTGACAGCGGTGAGATGCGCAGTCGGAATGACAGACTCATTCAAGGTGGAGGTGGGATTACACCAAGGATCAGCTCTGAGTCCTTTCTTGTTTGCAGTGGTGATGGACAGGTTGACGGATGAGATCAGACAGGAGTCCCCATGGACTATGATGTTTGCAGATGACATTGTGATCTGTAGTGAAAGTAGAGAGCAAGTTGAGTCTAGTCTGGAGAAGTGGAGATATGCTTTGGAGAGAAGGGGAATGAAAGTCAGTAGAAGCAAGACTGAGTACATGTGTGTGAATGGGAGGGAGCCCAGTGGAATAGTGCAGTTACAAGGAGTAGAAGTGGTGAAAGTAGATGAGTTTAAATATTTGGGGTCGACTGTTCAAAGTAATGGAGAGTGTAGTAAAGAGGTGAGAAGAGAGTGCAGGCAGGGTGGAGTGGGTGGAGAAAGGTGGCAGTAGTGATTTGTGACGAAGAATATCAGCAAGAGTGAAGGGGAAGTTTACAAAACAGTAGTGAGACCAGCTATGTTGTATGGTTTAGAGACAGTGGCACTAACAAAAAGACAGGAGGCAGAGCTGGAGGTGGCAGAGCTGAAGATGTTGAGATTCTCTTTGCGAGTGACAAGAATGGACAAGATTAGGAATGAACATATCAGAGGGACAGCTCAGGTGGGACGGTTTGGAGACAAAGTCAGAGAGGCGAGATTGAGATGATTTGGTCATGTGCAGAGGAGGGACCCAGGGTATATAGGGAGAAGGATGCTGAGGATGGAGCCACCAGGCAGGAGGAGAAGAGGGAGGCCAAAGAGGTTTATGGATGTGCTGAGAGAGGACATGCAGCTGGTTGGTGTGACAGAGGAAGATACAGAGGACAGGGTGAGATGGAAACAATTGATCTGCTGTGGCGACCCCTAACGGGAACAGCTGAAAGACAAAGAAGATTTGCATATATTAAAAAGCAGTTAGCTTCATACATTTGTGGACATCAAAGTAAATTATTATTATTATTATTATTATTTACATTTATTTAACCAGGAAAGTCTCACTGAGATTAAAATTTTCTTTTGCAAGGGAGTCCTGGCCAAGAGGCAGAAAAAGTTACACTACAATTCAAATTAAATTCACACAATTAAAATAAAAAAGATTAACACAAACAGTTACAATTTAAAGAGGTCATCTTAAGTGCTCTCAATCTGGACTTAACGTGCTCAATGAAACAAGTTCCGTTAATTTCCAGTCTTTTTGCAACATGATCCATGTCGACAGAGCCGAGTAAACAAAAGCCCCTTTTCCCAGTTCTGTGCAGGCAAATGGAACAGAGCGCAACAAATGATCATTTGAAGACAAAGAATAAGAATCAACACTATCCTTAAGCCCCGTTTACACATAGACGGTAAACTCTCCGGGAAACGTCCCGGCAGAGATTTTGCCCCCTCCGGGCCGTTTTAGGGATCAAACGCCGTAGTTAACGCCGGCGCACGGGGGCATGGTTTGGTTCCGGCTTCACCGGGAATCGTCGAAAAAATTATTCAACATGTCGAATAATTCCGGGAGTGCTCCCGGAGAAGTGGCCTGACGACGGAGACAACGTGAACAACGGCGTTTGATACTTTTTAATTGCCGTGTCATCCCGCCCCTTCCTGTAGTCCCGCAGTTTACACCGCCGTAATTGGCGGCCTGCGTTGTATCCCTAACCAACGGCGTGTAAAACGACGATAGAGCCCACATCGGCATCCTCAAAGGCGTTGTAACCGGCGACAGAGGCAGACAAAACGGTGGCGCTAGCAGACAGTACGCTGTTCTAAACGCCACCTCCCAGTTAACGGCGTTCCAAACGGCCGATAGGCGGCGGTCAGTATAAAAACACTAGCGCGCTGCATGCAGGCCTCTCACTCACGGCCAGCTCCAGATATTTTTGCAGAGACGCTCCAGTATACCTCCTAAAATAAAATTGGCAGCGGCAAGGACTTACCAAGAGGTCTGGTTCAGAAGCAGAGGGTAGTCCTGTGGTGCAGACGAGCAACACGTTGAGGAGGGGGAAAAGGAGAGAAAAGAAAAGGCTGAGAGATGAGCTCCCTGTCACTCCCTCCCCCTGCACTGACAGCTGCTTCAGCCTATTATACTCTGGGGGCGGTGCCTATAAGCAAAAGTTCCTGGAGTAACGCAGGATTTGCCTGGATAAATCCAGCGGTACACAGGGCATTATCGGCGGCAGCAGAACACCGCCGTTCTCACACGCGTCTTAACCTGCGATTGTAAAGGATAGAACTGAGTATTAACCCCCGTTGCCTGACGTGTGCCGGATGCTACGGCGTCAAAACTCCGCTTTATTCAGCAGATTTAGCAGCATTTTATCCGCGTATTTGCGGCTAGTATGGCGCTCAAAACGCCGGCGAAATGCTCCGCCCCTTTCCACCGCAAAAACAGCCGGAACTACCGTGAACTTCAGTCTACGTACTACCCGCGGACAAAACTGTCTATGTGTAACCTGGGCTTTAGGCTCAAACTGCTGGTGACTCTGGTACTGGCACATTCTGATCTAATGGCTGCATTCACATAAGAAAAGGTGGCCTAATGACCCCAGCGGTGCCATTTGGCACCCTCCGGTAGATAAAGGAGTAGTGAGAAAAGGCTGGTAGTTCTAGTGTTAATTGTATATTATAAATATATTGCAGTTTTGATTCTACCATGTACAAATGCAACGTATTAGCTGTGGCACCACCCAACACACACACACATACAAAACAAAATGAAAACCATACTCTTGTGCCTTGTCCTATAATTTGGGTGTGACTCATGACTTCAAGCATCCTCAGAAATCTTGCGATTGCTAATTTCATCCATGACATATCCTGCTTTTATCGGTGCTAAAAACTGTTACTGTGCTCTGCTCAGTTTTTTGGGGTGAAACATTTTTACACTTAAAAATAATGAGTAAATTAAAATGCTGTGAAATCATTTAAATATCCTTAATGATCTTTTTAAATCTAAGTAAAAATAAGTCCTTTCCATATATTCTGAATGAAATTTACCAAATAAATTAAGTATATTTCAAAAAATACAATTTGTTAAGCAAATGTTAATTTAATTCAATGAAATAAACTCAAATATTAAATGCAAAGTTAAGATAAAATTAACTATTAATTTTTTAGGCATTTCAGTCAGTATATCCAACTAAAACACTAAACTGAATGTGTTTCATAGATTTTATTAAGTCAGTATAGCTGTTACTTACTGTGATATATACAAAGCCACTGAATTGCTTATTTCATTGAGATTTTGTCAAGCATTTTAAATGAAACATTTTTTTATTCTTGCATTTTATTTTCATTGTATTATATGTGAGCTCATAATAGCGCTACTGAAGAACAAAATTTTATATTTGACAGCACTGAGGACACTATTAAAATGAAATAAGCTCTTGCTTGCCTCTACTGGTGGTTGGCTCTCACTGCGGTATTGTATCACTTCCTGTTCCGGAGCACAGCGGTGTTTTCTGTATCTGTTAGCTGTTTAATCTGCGCAGTTAGATTGATCTAGTTATCTAGATTACGATTTGTTTCCCAGTGTAACCTTTACGTGCCTTAACTAAAGCACTCCTTCTGCTGAATCACCTCTAAATTATTTACACATTATTCACTTTGCGTGTTTTTAGGAATCCGCTAGCTTAGCGTAGCTACTAGCTCTTAGCCGATTTAGCATGGCGGCTTCTCCTGTCTCTCCCGCACTTTTCTGCTCTGGGTGTGAAATGTTTAGTTATTCCTCGGCCTCCTTTAGCAGTAACGGTACTTGTAATAAGTGTAGCTTATTCGTAGCTTTGGAGGCCAGGCTGGGCGAATTGGAGACTCGGCTCCGCACCGTGGAAAATTCTACAGCTAGCAAGGCCCCTGTAGTCGGTGCGGACCAAGGTAGCTTAGCCGCCGTTAGTTCCCCCCTGGCAAATCCCGAGCAGCCGGGAAAGCAGGCCGACTGGGTGACTGTGAGGAGGAAGCGTAGCCCTAAACAGAAGCCCCGTGTACACCGCCAACCCGTTCACATCTCTAACCGTTTTTTCCCACTCGACGACACACCCGCCGAGGATCAAACTCTGGTTATTGGCGACTCTGTTTTGAGAAATGTGAAGTTAGCGACACCAGCAACCATAGTCAATTGTCTTCCGGGGGCCAGAGCAGGCGACATTGAAGGAAATTTGAAACTGCTGGCTAAGGCTAAGCGTAAATTTGGTAAGATTGTAATTCACGTCGGCAGTAATGACACCCGGTTACGCCAATCGGAGGTCACTAAAATTAACATTAAATCGGTGTGTAACTTTGCAAAAACAATGTCGGACTCTGTAGTTTTCTCTGGGCCCCTCCCCAATCGGACCGGGAGTGACATGTTTAGCCGCATGTTCTCCTTGAATTGCTGGCTGTCTGAGTGGTGTCCAAAAAATGAGGTGGGCTTCATAGATAATTGGCAAAGCTTCTGGGGAAAACCTGGTCTTGTTAGGAGAGACGGCATCCATCCCACTTTGGATGGAGCAGCTCTCATTTCTAGAAATCTGGCCAATTTTCTTAAATCCTCCAAACCGTGACTATCCAGGGTTGGGACCAGGAAGCAGAGTTGTAGTCTTACACACCTCTCTGCAGCTTCTCTCCCCCTGCCATCCCCTCATTACCCATCCCCGTAGAGACGGTGCCTGCTCCCAGACTACCAATAACCAGCAAAAATCTATTTAAGCATAAAAATTCAAAAAGAAAAAATAATATAGCACCTTCAACTGCACCACAGACTAAAACAGTTAAATGTGGTCTATTAAACATTAGGTCTCTCTCTTCTAAGTCCCTGTTGGTAAATGATATAATAATTGATCAACATATTGATTTATTCTGCCTAACAGAAACCTGGTTACAGCAGGATGAATATGTTAGTTTAAATGAGTCAACACCCCCGAGTCACACTAACTGTCAGAATGCTCGTAGCACGGGCTGGGGTGGAGGATTAGCATCAATCTTCCATTCCAGCTTATTAATTAATCCAAAACCCAGACAGAGCTTTAATTCATTTGAAAGCTTGTCTCTTAGTCTTGTCCATCCAAATTGGAAGTCCCAAAAACCAGTTTTATTTGTTATTATCTATCGTCCACCTGGTCGTTACTGTGAGTTTCTCTGTGAATTTTCAGACCTTTTGTCTGACTTAGTGCTTAGCTCAGATAAGATAATTATAGTGGGCGATTTTAACATCCACACAGATGCTGAGAATGACAGCCTCAACACTGCATTTAATCTATTATTAGACTCTATTGGCTTTGCTCAAAAAGTAAATGAGTCCACCCACCACTTTAATTCATATCTTAGATCTTGTTCTGACTTATGGTATGGAAATAGAAGACTTAACAGTATTCCCTGAAAACTCCCTTCTGTCTGATCATTTCTTAATAACATTTACATTTACTCTGATGGACTACCCAGCAGTGGGGAATAAGTTTCATTACACTAGAAGTCTTTCAGAAAGCGCTGTAACTAGGTTTAAGGATATGATTCCTTCTTTATGTTCTCTAATGCCATATACCAACACAGTGCAGAGTAGCTACCTAAACTCTGTAAGGGAGATAGAGTATCTCGTCAATAGTTTTACATCCTCATTGAAGACAACTTTGGATGCTGTAGCTCCTCTGAAAAAGAGAGCTTTAAATCAGAAGTGTCTGACTCTGTGGTATAACTCACAAACTCGTAGCTTAAAGCAGATAACCCGTAAGTTGGAGAGGAAATGGCGTCTCACTAATTTAGAAGATCTTCACTTAGCCTGGAAAAAGAGTCTGTTGCTCTATAAAAAAGCCCTCCGTAAAGCTAGGACATCTTTCTACTCATCACTAATTGAAGAAAATAAGAACAACCCCAGGTTTCTTTTCAGCACTGTAGCCAGGCTGACAAAGAGTCAGAGCTCTATTGAGCTGAGTATTCCATTAACTTTAACTAGTAATGACTTCATGACTTTCTTTGCTAACAAAATTTTAACTATTAGAGAAAAAATTACTCATAACCATCCAACCTTCCTTTTCTCTCAAAAATTCTTGAAAGGGTAGTTGTAAAACAGCTAACTGATCATCTGCAGAGGAATGGTCTATTTGAAGAGTTTCAGTCAGGTTTTAGAATTCATCATAGTACAGAAACAGCATTAGTGAAGGTTACAAATGATCTTCTTATGGCCTCGGACAGTGGACTCATCTCTGTGCTTGTTCTGTTAGACCTCAGTGCTGCTTTTGATACTGTTGACCATAAAATTTTATTACAGAGATTAGAGCATGCCATAGGTATTAAAGGCACTGCGCTGCGGTGGTTTGAATCATATTTGTCTAATAGATTACAATTTGTTCATGTAAATGGGGAATCTTCTTCACAGACTAAAGTTAATTATGGAGTTCCACAAGGTTCTGTGCTAGGACCAATTTTATTTACTTTATACATGCTTCCCTTAGGCAGTATTATTAGACGGTATTGCTTAAATTTTCATTGTTAAGCAGATGATACCCAGCTTTATCTATCCATGAAGCCAGAGGACACACACCAATTAGCTAAACTGCAGGATTGTCTTACAGACATAAAGACATGGATGACCTCTAATTTCCTGCTTTTAAACTCAGATAAAACTGAAGTTATTGTACTTGGCCCCACAAATCTTAGAAACATGGTGTCTAACCAGATCCTTACTCTGGATGGCATTACCCTGACCTCTAGTAATACTGTGAGAAATCTTGGAGTCATTTTTGATCAGGATATGTCATTCAAAGCGCATATTAAACAAATATGTAGGACTGCTTTTTTGCATTTACGCAATATCTCTAAAATCAGAAAGGTCTTGTCTCAGAGTGATGCTGAGAAACTAATTCATGCATTTATTTCCTCTAGGCTGGACTATTGTAATTCATTATTATCAGGTTGTCCTAAAAGTTCCCTAAAAAGCCTTCAGTTAATTCAAAATGCTGCAGCTAGAGTACTGACGGGGACTAGAAGGAGAGAGCATATCTCACCCATATTGGCCTCTCTTCATTGGCTTCCTGTTAATTCTAGAATAGAATTTAAAATTCTTCTTCTTACTTATAAGGTTTTGAATAATCAGGTCCCATCTTATCTTAGGGACCTCGTAGTACCATATCACCCCAATAGAGCGCTTCGCTCTCAGACTGCAGGCTTACTTGTAGTTCCTAGGGTTTGTAAGAGTAGAATGGGAGGCAGAGCCTTCAGCTTTCAGGCTCCTCTCCTGTGGAACCAGCTCCCAATTCAGATCAGGGAGACAGACACCCTCTCTACTTTTAAGATTAGGCTTAAAACTTTCCTTTTTGCTAAAGCTTATAGTTAGGGCTGGATCAGGTGACCCTGAACCATCCCTTAGTTATGCTGCTATAGATGTAGACTGCTGGGGGGTTCCCATGATGCACTGTTTCTTTCTCTTTTTGCTCTGTATGCACCACTCTGCATTTAATCATTAGTGATCGATCTCTGCTCCCCTCCACAGCATGTCTTTTTCTTGGTTCTCTCCCTCAGCCCCAACCAGTCCCAGCAGAAGACTGCCCCTCCCTGAGCCTGGTTCTGCTGGAGGTTTCTTCCTGTTAAAAGGGAGTTTTTCCTTCCCACTGTAGCCAAGTGCTTGCTCACAGGGGGTCGTTTTGACCGTTGGGGTTTACATAATTATTGTATGGCCTTGCCTTACAATATAAAGCGCCTTGGGGCAACTGTTTGTTGTGATTTGGCGCTATATAAAAAAATTGATTGAATTGAATTGAATTGAAATAAGTGACATTTTTGCCATAATTTTACAGTTTGGGAGTAATTGTCATGGTTAAACTTGTTTTGGGGAGAATGGGGACTCTCACTCCCCCACCAAGGGACCAAGAAAACCAACTTGCAGCTTCAGGGATACCAACCAGGTGTCATATCAGCAAGAGTCACGATAAACACGAACTGCCTTACATATATGATGCCTATTGAGGCACTGGTGAGCTAGCGGCTATGAGAACAAAAGCAAAAAAAGAAAAAAACAACAGTGTGTGACTGAGCAAGGGGTCACACTTGGGTCAACCTTGGCTGAGCTGTCTTGGAGTTACAGAGACAAATGATAGAGATGTGAAAGCTGATGCAGACCTGCATTCCTGCTGCAGGAGGGAGCTTGATAGCAGACTTTGCTATGATCTGAAAGCATGAAGTCATATTTCCTCACTGTTCGTGTGCTGTGATGACAGTGCATCGTCTCAGAGAAAGAGAGGCATAGAGAGAGAGCATGCGAGAAAGATGGAGAGAGAGAGAGAGAGAGGTGGAGAGATAGAAAGATAGGCAGAAGGAGAGCAAAAGGGAGAGTGATAGATAGATAGATAGATAGATAGATAGATAGATAGATAGATAGATAGATAGATAGATAGATAGATAGATAGATAGATAGATAGATAGATAGATAGATAGATAGATAGATAGATAGATAGATAGATAGATAGATAGATAGATAGATAGATAGATAGATAGATAGATAGATAGATAGATAGATAGATAGATAGATAGATAGATAGATAGATAGATAGATAGATAGATAGATAGATAGATATACTCAACAAAAATATAAATGCAACACTTTTGGTTTTGCTCCCATTTTGTATGAGATGAACTCAAAGATCTAAAACTTTTTCCACATACACAATATCACCATTTCCCTCAAATATTGTTCACAAACCAGTCTAAATCTCACACAGCACAATGCCACAGATGTCGCAAGATTTGAGGGAGCGTGCAATTGGCATGCTGACAGCAGGAATGTCAACCAGAGCTGTTGCTCGTGTATTGAATGTTCATTTCTCTACCATAAGCCGTCTCCAAAGGCGTTTCAGAGAATTTGGCAATACATCCAACCAGCCTCACAACCGCAGACCACATGTAACCACACCAGCCCAGGACCTCCACATCCAGCATGTTCACCTCCAAGATCATCTGAGACCAGCCACTCAGACAGCTGCTGAAACAATTGGTTTGCATAACCAAAGAATTTCTGCACAAACTGTCAGAAACCGTCTCAGGGAAGCTCATCTGCATGCTCGTTGTCCTCATCGGGGTCTCGACCTGACTCCAGTTCATCGTTGTAACCGACTTGAGTGGGCAAATGCTCACATTCGCTTGGCACATTGGAGAGGTGTTCTCTTCACGGATGAATCCCGGTTCACACTGTTCAGGGCAGATTGCAGACAGCGTGTGTGGCGTCGTGTGGGTGAGTGGTTTTCTGATGTCAGTGTTGTGGATCGAGTGGCCCATGGTGACGGTGGGGTTATGGTATGGGCAGGCATCTGTTATGGATGAAGAACACAGGTGCATTTTATTGATGGCATTTTGAATGCACAGAGATACCGTGACGAGATCCTGAGGCCCATTGTTGTGCCATACATCCAAGAACATCACCTCATGTTGCAGCAGGATAATGCACGGCCCCATGTTGCAAGGATCTGTACACAATTCTTGGAAGCTGAAAATGTCCCAGTTATGCATGGCCGGCATACTCACCGGACATATCACCCATTGAGCATGTTTGGGATGCTCTGGACCGGCGTATACGACAGCATGTACTAGTTCCTGCCAATAACCAGCAACTTCGCACAGTCATTGAAGAGGAGTGGACCAACATTCCACAGGCCACAATTGACAACCTGATCAACTCTATGCGAAGGAGATGTGTTGCACTGCATGAGGCAAATGGTGGTCACACCAGATACTGACTGGTATCCCCCCAATAAAACAAAACTGCACCTTTTAGAGTGGCCTTTTATTGTGGGCAGTCTAAGGCACACCTGTGCACTAATCAATCAATCAATCAACTTTTTTTTTATATAGCACCAAATCACAACAAACAGTTGCCCCAAGGAGCTTTATATTGTAAGGCAAGGCCATACAATAATTATGAAAAACCCCAACGGTCAAAACGACCCCCTGTGAGCAAGCACTTGGCTACAGTGGGAAGGAAAAACTCCCTTTTAACAGGAAGAAACCTCCAGCAGAACCAGGCTCAGGGAGGGGCAGTCTTCTGCTGAGACTGGTTGGGGCTGAGGGAAAGAACCAGGAAAAAGACATGCTGTGGAGGGGGGCAGAGATCGATCACTAATGATTAAATGCAGAGTGATGCATACAGAGCAAAAAGAGAAAGAAACAGTGCATCATGGGAACCCCCCCCACAGTCTACGTCTAAAGCAGCATAACCAAGGGATGGTCCAGGGTCACCTGATCCAGCCCTAACTATAAGCCTTAGCGAAAAGGAAAGTTTTAAGCCTAATCTTAAAAGTAGAGAGGGTATCTGTCTCCCTGATCTGAATTGGGAGCTGGTTCCACAGGAGAGGAGCCTGAAAGCTGAAGGCTCTGCCTCCCATTCTACTCTTACAAACCCTAGGAACTACAAGTAAGCCTGCAGTCTGAGAGCGAAGCGCTCTAATGGGGTAATATGGTACTACGAGGTCCCTAAGATAAGATGGGACCTGATTATTCAAAACCTTATAAGTAAGAAGAAGAATTTTAAATTCTATTCTAGAATTAACAGGAAGCCAATGAAGAGAGGCCAACACGGGTGAAATATGCTCTCTCCTGCTAGTCCCCGTCAGTACTCTAGCTGCAGCATTTTGAATTAACTGAAGGCTTTTTAGGGAACTTTTAGGACAACCTGATAATAATGAATTACAATAGTCCAGCCTAGAGGAAATAAATGCATGAATTAGTTTTTCAGCATCACTCTGAGACAAGACCTTTCTGATTTTAGAGATATTGCGTAAATGCAAAAAGGCAGTCCTACATATTTGTTTAATATGCGCTTTGAATGACATATCCTGATCAAAAATGACTCCAAGATTTCTCACAGTATTACTAGAGGTCAGGGAAATGCCATCCAGAGTAAAGATCTGGTTAGACACCATGCTTCTAAGATTTGTGGGGCCAAGTACAATAACTTCAGTTTTATCTGAGTTTAAAAGCAGGAAATTAGAGGTCATCCATGTCTTTATGTCTGTAAGACAATCCTGCAGTTTAGCTAATTGGTGTGTGTCCTCTGGCTTCATGGATAGATAAAGCTGGGTATCATCTGCGTAACAATGAAAATTTAAGCAATACCGTCTAATAATACTGCCTAAGGGAAGCATGTATAAAGTGAATAAAATTGGTCCTAGCACAGAACCTTGTGGAACTTCATAATTAACTTTAGTCTGTGAAGAAGATTCCCCATTTACATGAACAAACTGTATTCTATTAGACAAATATGATTCAAACCACCGCAGCGCAGTGCCTTTAATACCTATGACATGCTCTAATCTCTGTAATAAAATTTTATGGTCAACAGTATCAAAAGCAGCACTGAGGTCCAACAGAACAAGCACAGAGATAATCACTAATCACTAATCATGGTGTCTAATCAGCATCTTGGTATGGCACACCTGTGAGGTGGGATGGATTATCTCAGCAAAGGAGAAGTGCTCACTATCACAGATTTAGACTGGTTTGTGAACAATATTTGAGGGAAATGGTGATATTGTGTATGTGGAAAAAGTTTTAGATCTTTGAGTTCATCTCATACAAAATGGGAGCAAAACCAAAAGTGTTGCGTTTATTTTTTTGTTGAGTGTAGATAGAGGCAGAGAGAGAGAAAGAGAGGTGGAGAGATAGAAAGAAAGGTAGAAGGAGAGCAAAAGGGAGAAAGATAGATGATAGAAATAGGCAGAGAGAGCGAGACATAGACAGAGAGAGTCTGTTAGTCCCAAAAGGTAAATCAGTTGCTAATTGTGAATTGCAAAAGATGAAAACTGAAAAAATATTTCCCAAAACAGGAACGCAGATCTCACAAAACATAATGTCACAAAACGTGAATTTATTCAAGATTTGGTGTATGCGCTTGGCTGAGGAGCCAATGGTGAAAATCTACCATCTGTGGGATTATGACTGCACGCCTCTCACTTTCATTTCACCACGGGGCTTTGCACCACCCCTGGACTCAGACACACATTTAACCTGACACTTGCATGAAATTGGACTGGTGCGTAATCTAGCGTGCCAATGAGTAAACTTGTCTTAAACTGTTGTAAACTGTGTGCAGCTGCTTGCCAGTGTGCATTTTTCTTTTTTTTTTATGTTAACTTTGGGAATTAGTCGTGAACATTGTGCAGCCTATTCAAAAACACTGAGTGTCATTGCACAGGGCATCTGAACTTGAAATTGAGATTATAACGAGATGTTTGTTACATCTATAATAAACATAACTTTACAGATACATTAACTAATTCATAAGAAGGAATGAAAATGTACCTGTTATGCCAATCCATTACAATATAAATATTATAAATTACCTTTGAGACAATATTCCAAATGCATTCTCCACGGCATGACAGAATGGTGTCATCAGCCAGGTTCGGACAGCAAATGCATCATCGGCTATGAAATGATTTTTTATACCGTGGCGCCCAGCGGGTCAAAGTGGGACACATTGGCATCAAAAATTGTGCAGCAGTGCGGGTGAACAGTCCAACACTTGGTGAATTCTGCTTCATGATGATAGGACGAGTGGACATTGAATGATCAAATAGTAACGTCACTATGAACGGTTGGTCATGACAAGCCCATTATCCCTGTGGTAACTTTTCTGATACATCCTGCTTAAAACCCAAAAAGTCAGAAGGATCATGAGGCCCCGCTTTCACGTTCTGCATTCATACGGAAAATCAAGATAAGTGAACTTTTGCCCTTCTGCTCCACAGGAGGTTTCTGTCCTCCCTGAGCTTGCCTTAGGATGCCTGTGTTACTGTTTGACAGGTGTACCACCTCAGTCAAACTCCCCACCTGCCACTGTCCCCAGAGTGAATCACGCCCAACTGGGCCGGGCGCTTGACAAAATAAATGAAAGCCTGCTCGAGGCTCGCCTACCCACCTCACCGGATGTAGTGACACCCCACCCCAAAAAAATGTAATATTAGGGTTTGTGATGCACATTTCCTGAAGAAATTGATCCAAAATGTGAAATCCATAAACTACTTAAACAGAAAGAAAATATATATCATGAATGATATTCATGTTTTGTGACTTACATTTTGAGACCTGCGTCCATGTTTTGTGGGATATGTTATTTATGGTTTGCAGCAAAATCATTATTGGTTCACAGATTTTCACGGTTTTCATAAATTTTCATGAATGGTTTGCAGATAATTCGTGGTTTGTGTGAAAGAGAAAGCACACATGCAAGACAGATGGAGAGAAAGAGAAAGAGAGAGAGACAGAGAGAGAGGGGGGGGATTGAGAGATTGAGAGAGATCTATGAGATCCGCCTGAGTTAAACGTATTTCTGTGGTTTGTGGCTTTCTTCCCACAGTTGGACAACATAAATACAAATTCACATGGAGAGCAGGGTGGGGGAGGGCTGGCAGTGGATTTTTATGACAGATTTGTCACATATGTACTCTGGAGCTGTAGGCAGATGTTATGTGTCGGACGCAGCTTGGAGAACCGACCAGCGTTTGAAGGACCCAGTATGAAATAAGCAGAGCACGGTTCAAAGGCTAACTGAATTTAATACATAACAGTGATAATATAATAACAGAAAGGTGCGGTCTGGCGTGGTGCGCTCCCAGCAGCGCTAACGGTCCGGAGCCAGAAGCTGTTTCGGACTCAAGGACCCCGCCGACACCCCCCAGGTGGCCGCAACAACCGAGTCTGTGAAAGAAGGAACCATTATGTGAGTCCACACTCTACACACAGAACACTTAAAGGTGTACAAACAGCAAACACTTCCTGGCTTGATTACTGATCAGCTTCCCAACCTGCAGGCATGGAACATCCAGTTCACAAAACTCCACCGCAGTGGAAGCTGATACATGACTAACATACAGCTCAATACAATAAGGTGTGAGGGACACCACATTTACTGACTGTATAACTGTTAGTCACAAAATCTAACGTACCTCAGGAAGTGTGCTGACGAGCGTGAGACCTCACCCCCTCCTCTTTCACAGACTGTGCATCAAACCTGGACGTTCTCAGCATCCGCTGCTGATGAGATGGCTCCCAAGACGACGATCTCACCCGTCTGGTCACAAGGTCGAGTCTCTGGCAAATACACACTGTGCACTCCAGTCTTAAATGCCAACATGTTCCAATCCATCCAGATGCACCACAGCTGTGAGTCCTGACGAGTCGCAGGTGATCAGGGTGAGGTCCTGACAGCCTCAGCAACACAGCCACTCAGTCCCAAACGCAAGCCACCTGGGAGGAAAACCAAAAAACAGAAACAAACCGGCAGCCAGGCCCCCCCAGCCATATAACAGTACCCCACCCTCACGGGAAGCCTCCCGGCGACCACACACACCTGGCCCAGGAGAAACACCCCCCTCCAGGGACCATGGCTGGAAACCGCGTCTGCGTTCATCCTCCAACAGACTGGTTGAACTGGCTGCATCTTTGCCCCTGTTTCTGACAGTCTCTTAGCACAGGTGTGGCCAGGAGTTCTTACACCTGTGCGGTCAGCCTTTATCCAAACATGTGTGATTAGTCATAAAACAAAACAACCAAAACACCCCCCCCTCCCCAGGGGACCGTCCCATCAAACCCCAGGGAAGGGGAGAAAGGAAAAACAACCCAAACCCAAGCCTACAAACAAAAATACTAAAACACCCCCCCCCCCAGAGGACCATTCCATCAAACCCTAGGGAAGGGGAGAAAAGAAAAACAACCCAAACTTGAGCTCACAAACAAAAATGCCAAAATACCCCCCCCCCCCCCAGAGGACCGTTCCATCAAACCCCAGGGAAGGGGAGAAAAGAAAAACCCAAACTTGAGCTCACAAACAAAAATGCCAAAATACCCCCCCTCCTCCCCCCAAACGACACGTAGGGACCAACACCCCCCAGAGGGCCACCCGCCAGCTCCAGGAGTAATAACCACGGCCGAGGTCCCTCTGGGATCCAACGTCACCCATGGGGACTACCGGCGCCTCCCAGAGGACCACTCGTCAACCCCAGGAGACGCCTCCCCTCATGACCAATGGACCCAGCCCCGGCCGTCCACGGCTAGATGGACCCAACGCCCTTTCCCCCCCAGAGGACACCACAGTCAAACCCTGAGGGCGGAAACTGGGGGGGGAAAACAAAAAGATACCCCAAACCCCCCCCCTCCCCTCCCGGGTGCAGAGGCTACCTGGGAAACGCCCAGCACAACCTAACTGCACCCCTCCAGCAATGCCGACACTACGGCACACCCGGCTGGAGTCAGAGGAGAAGAGAGGGCATAACAAAAAACAAAGAGAAAAAACAACCCAAGTACCACCCCATCACCCCCCAGGGGACCGTTCCATCTAACCCTGGGGATGTGAAACAAAAAGAAATAAAAGAAAAAAACAAACAGACCAACACACAGTTGTTTGGGTCCTTTTTTTTGTTTTTTTGTTTTTTTTTTGTTCTTTGTCAGACAGGCTGCAGGGTCACAACCCCAGACAAATAGTGGACAACAAAAAACATAAAATCCCTCACAAAAACCAACTAAAAAAAAAACACCCACACAAAATGAACTAACACAAAACAAATCAGTGAGTTATACCGTCAAGCTCAACCAAATGGAACACACCTGTTCCTACTCAAGAGCTTGACGGTAACGTGATTCAGTCACCACAAGGGGGAGCCAGAGTGCAAAAAATGAAAAAACCCCTTTGGCGACAGAAAAAACAAACAAGCTGCTTTTATGTGCGCAGCTGAGTGCAACACACAACCAAAATGTGCTCAACTAAATAACGCCGAGCTGATACAACAGACGCAGTAGTTACCTTTGTCCGGGGAAACGGGGCTACGACTGTAACACAGGAAGCCCAGCGACCCGTGCTAACAGAGCTCCGCCGTGCGCGTGAACCCATTACAAACGCACTCTTGCAGCTCCCGTTTAAACCTCTTATCCGGTCGGAGTGTGACGCGAAGCCGTCGCCAGTCACACTCCACCACGACCCACGGATAAGGCACAACACAGGAACACGGCTGCAAGAGAGCACAAATCAGTATCCAGTAATGGGTCTCAAACACGCACCTTCCGGGCGGAGAGCCCCGCAACTGATCCGGATAACCACTGAACGTCTGCTGCCGCCTTCCCGGCGCGTTACCGTCTCTGCTACCGCTGGGTCCGTGATGTTTGGCCAGAGACTACTGTTATGTGTTGGACGCAGCTCGGAGAACCGACCAGCGTTTGAAGGACCCAGTATGAAATAAGCAGAGCACGGTTCAAAGGCTAACTGAATTTAATACATAACAGTGATAATATAATAACAGAAAGGTGCGGTCTGGCGTGGTGCGCTCCCAGCAGCGCTAACGGTCCGGAGCCAGAAGCTGTTTCGGACTCAAGGACCCCGCCGACACCCCCCAGGTGGCCGCAACAACCAAGTCTGTGAAAGAAGGAACCATTATGTGAGTCCACACTCTACACACAGAACACTTAAAGGTGTACAAACAGCAAACACTTCCTGGCTTGATTACTGATCAGCTTCCCAACCTGCAGGCATGGAACATCCAGTTCACAAAACTCCACCGCAGTGGAAGCTGATACATGACTAACATACAGCTCAATACAATAAGGTGTGAGGGACACCACATTTACTGACTGTATAACTGTTAGTCACAAAATCTAACGTACCTCAGGAAGTGTGCTGACGAGCGTGAGACCTCACCCCCTCCTCTTTCACAGACTGTGCATCAAACCTGGACGTTCTCAGCATCCGCTGCTGATGAGATGGCTCCCAAGACGACGATCTCACCCGTCTGGTCACAAGGTCGAGTCTCTGGCAAATACACACTGTGCACTCCAGTCTTAAATGCCAACATGTTCCAATCCATCCAGATGCACCACAGCTGTGAGTCCTGACGAGTCGCAGGTGATCAGGGTGAGGTCCTGACAGCCTCAGCAACACAGCCACTCAGTCCCAAACGCAAGCCACCTGGGAGGAAAACCAAAAAACAGAAACAAACCGGCAGCCAGGCCCCCCCAGCCATATAACAGGCAGAGTTCTGTACAGAAAACTGCGACCAAACAAACCAAACTGCAAAAAAACTGGCCAACGTTACCTCGTTCTCCTTTAATTGATTTCTGTAGTTCTTTTCTTAATGCCATTTTAATCACTGGATGTCTGTGTCCTCCAATATACAAATAATGAATGTTTATGAGGTGAAAGATGGAATGTTCTATTGAACAATGTTGTGTTTAACATTGGGTCTCCAGGAAAAAGACTTGTAGTTTGAACAACACAACAACTTTATTACAGCTCTGTAGGGAATTAGCGCTCGTGGTTAATTCTACCTCGAAACCTGGGGCACCACCTATTGACTGTTTGATTTTATAACAGTGTTATAACATCAGTATTTTTCGGATCAGTCAACAAGAAATATTAAATCAGTCTATCTTCCAGTCCAAAAGTTCTACAGGTCAAATTTGATACTTCTGTTCAAACCATATAAACCACAGACAACCGCATATGTTTAAAACATTTATTTAACTCAGTCAGGGGTCGGACGCATTTCACTGCAGCACACAACTTTCCTGGAGAGTAAAAAGAGCAGCTTTTCCTCTGGAGGATTTCAACTGCATCTCGCATGTACTGCAAGTGCGGCGGCTACATCCGAGGCTAACGGCCGCTACAACCGAGGTTAGCGGCGGCTACATCCAAGGCTGGCGGCGGCTACATCTGAGGCTTGTGGCGGCCACATCCGAGGCTAGTGGCGGCTACATCCGAGGCTTGCGGCGGCTACATCCGAGGCTGGCGGCGGCTACATCCGAGGCTGGCGGCGGCTACATCCGAGGCTACCGGCGGCTACATCTGAGGCTTGCGGTGGCTACATCCGAGGCTAGTGGCGGCTACATCCGAGGCTTGCGGCGGCTACATCCGAGGCTGGCGACGGCTACATCCGAGGCTGGCGGCGGCTACATCCGAGGCTACCGGCAGCTACATCTGAGGCTACCGGCCACTACAACCGAGGTTAGCGGCGGCTACATCCGAGGCTGGCGGCAGCTACATCCGAGGCTGGCGGCGGCTACATCTGAGGCTAGCGGTGGCTACATCCGAGGCTGGCGGCGGCTACATCCGAGGCTACCGGCGGCTACAACCGAGTTTAGCGACGGCTACATACGAGGTTGGCGGCGGCTACATCCGAGGCTACCGGCGGCTACATCTGAGGCTTGCGGTGGCTACATCCGAGGCTAGTGGCGGCTACATCCGAGGCTTGCGGCGGCTACATCCGAGGCTGGCGACGGCTACATCCGAGGCTGGCGGCGGCTACATCCGAGGCTACCGGCAGCTACATCTGAGGCTACTGGCCACTACAACCGAGGTTAGCGGCGGCTACATCCGAGGCTGGCGGCAGCTACATCCGAGGCTGGCGACGGCTACATCTGAGGCTAGCGGTGGCTACATCCGAGGCTGGCGGCGGCTACATCCGAGGCTACCGGCGGCTACAACCGAGGTTAGCGACGGCTACATACGAGGCTGGCGGGGGCTACATCCGAGGCTAGCGGCCGCTACAACCGAGGCTGGTGGCGGGTACATCCGAGGCTGGCGACAGCTACATCTGAGGCTACCGGCTGCTACATCTGAGGTTGGCGGTGGCTACATCCGAGGCTAACGGCGGCTACATCCGAGGCTGGCGGCGGCTACATCTGAGGCTACCGGTGGCTACATCTGAGGTTGGCGGCGGCTACATCCGAGGCTAACGGCGGCTACGACCGAGGCTGGTGGTGGCTATATCCGAGGTTATCATCGGGGCGGGTCGGTGTGCGGCGACCGGACCTGTGGTGGTGGAGACTATAAGTGAGAATTGTTTCACAATTAATAGTGGCCAGTATTAAACCACAATGTCAACATGGCACCACCTAAGAAAACGGATAAATTTGACGAAGACATAGAGGAGATAAATACCTCATTAAACCATATATCAAAAGACATGTCTAATCTAGACAAGTTGACGGAGGAGATTAAAGAGCTGAAAAATCTTGTTAAAGAGAAGGACAAGATTATTAAGAAGCTTGAACAACGTGTGGATGAACTTGAACAATACTCTAGAAAAGACGATGTTATAATATCTGGTTTAGAAACAGAACATCGGTCTTATGCAAGGGTAGTGGATTCTAGTGGAGCCAATGGGGAGGATGCACCACCTGAAGAACTTCAAACATTGGAAAAACAAGTTACAAACTTTTTATATCAAAAAGGTGTTGTCATCCATCAAGACACTATATCAGACTGTCATACTATTCCATCCAAAGTGTTGTGTGGGCAGAAGAGGAGGTACTGCTGGCCCACCACCAGAGGGCGCCCTGCCTGAAGTGCGGGCTTCAGGCACGAGAGAGCGCTACCGCCACGGACACAGCCGGGAGTGACAGCTGTTACTCATTATGTCCTGACAGCTGTCACTCATTCTTCATCATCCCACTCCATAAAACCCAGACGTCATCTCCACCTCATCGCCGAGATATCGTACTTCAATGGAGGTAATATCCTCAGCCATTTGTGTTTACTTATAAGCTGTATATTGTGAGTGTTTGCAGGAGTACCGGTCCCTCTTCCTGTGGAGGCTGAGTGAGTGCAGGACGGCACTCTTTTCCTCTGAGGGATCACTGTAAATTCATCAGCATATTGAGTGAGAGGTGGAGGTGGCATTCCCACCGTTATTGTTACTGGGTGTACACACACCCACACTCTTTGTTCTTCGCCAGCAGTACCAGATCCAACAGTCGGGGACGGTGATCACTTGGGAATTCGGGACTTGGCGGCTCCAGTATTCACCAGGTTCGGTGGCGGCGGAAATCGTGTGGTTCCGGCTCTTCTCAGGACAGACGTCTTCTATCCTCGAGCCTGCCCACACTTCACCTTTGTGGATTGACTGTAATCATATTCTGAGATTGTCTGTGTATTCGTTGTGCACCTTCACAACATTAAATTGTTATATTTTGGCTCATCTATTGACCGTTCATTTGCGCCCCCTGTTGTGGGTCCGTGTCACTACACTTTAACAACACAAAGATAGTAAAAATAAACTATCTAACATTGTTATATGATTTACAAGCAGAAAATACAAAAATGAATTATTAAGACAGGCAAAGAATCTGAAAGGAACAAGTGTCTATATAAATGAGCATGTAACGAGAAAAAAAATGCAGATATTGCTAGGGAAGCAAGACTACTAAAAAAAACAGAAACACGTTGGTACATGGGTCTGGAACTGTAGGGTGTGGATCAGAGTGAAAGAAGGAACAAATGGTATACAAATCATAAACATGGATGACCTTACAAAATACAGACCTGAATAGACAATTAAGTATGCCAGTTGGTAATTTGACCAACAAAAATCAGATCAAACAAGGAAACAGATGATAAAATATACGACATAGACAACAACATTGATGAAAGTATATTTGACTTAAAAACAATTGGTTGTGAGTATTATATGGAAGAACAGTTAAATAGTGAAAAAATTACAGAAGATACCCTGTCACTTATACATATAAACAGCCAAAGCTTGTACTGTAAAATGTCAAAAATAAAAGATTATTTAAATCAGTTTAAAAATATATTCAGCATTGTTGCAATCACAGAATCTTGGCTTAAAGATGACCTCATGGCTGATGTTCAAATGGAGGGATATGAGCTGTATTTTGTAAACAGAAGAGATAAAAAAGGCGGAGGTATTGCTTTGTACACAAAAACAGATCTGACGTACAATTGTAGAAGAAATGACAATTATAGATGATCATAGAAATTGTAACAGTGGAAATTGTACATGAAACATCTAAGAATATTCCAATCAGTTGTGTATACAGAGCACCAGACTCTTGCATTGTGAAATTTACAGATAAAATAATAGAATTATTCCATCAAATCAAAAAAACAAACAAACAAAAAAAACGCTTTTTATGTGTGGAGACTTTAACATTAATATAGAAAGCTCCAGCTGCCAAAGAACAAGTGATTTTGTGAATTCAATGTATAGTTTGGGTTTATTCCCCTTGATAACAAAACCAACCAGAATTACATCGCAAAGTGCAACTGTAATTGACAATATATTCACAAACAGAACAGATGAAATTATTAAGAATGGGATCTTGATGACAGATTTTAGTGATCATTTACCAGTTTTTTCAATATTAAAATACAAAAAGAAAAAAAACTGTTATAAATTTTAAAAGAGATAAGTCAGTAAAAGCCTTAGAGGCATTAAATTTGTTGTGTGGGCCGCTGAAGAGGAGGTACTGCTGGCCCACCACCACCAGAGGGCGCCCTGCCTGGAGTGCGGGCTCCAGGCACCAGAGGGCGCCGCCGCCTCACGTGAGCAGCTACGGTGACAGCTGTCACCCATCACCTGAGACAGCTGACGGCAATCATCTGTGGGGTATATCAGCAGGACGGCACCTCCACCTCATTGCCGAGATATCGTTTCTACCAGAGAGGTAACGTATCGAAGCTACGGAGTGTATCTTTTTGGATTTGTGCTTAGTTTGTGGATTACTGTTCCAACGAGAGGTGGAGGTAACTTCCCTGCTGTTCGGAGTCCTGGGTGCAAACGCGCCCCCATCTAACTGTCCTTTGTTCCTCGCCAGCAGTACCAGGTCCGACACGCGGAGGCAGTGGCCACCTGGGAGTTCGGGACTTGGCGGCTCCAGTATTCCCGGGGTCCTGTGGCGGAGGAAGCCGTGTGGTTCCGGTCTTACCTTGGAGAGGCGTCTCCTATCTTCGAGCCTGCCCACACGACACTTTTGTGAATTGACTGTTGTCCATTGCTGTGATTGGTTGTATTCGTTGTGCACATTCACAACAGTAAAGCTTGTTATTTGACTTACTCCATTGTCCGTTCATTTGCGCCCCCTGTTGTGGGTCCGTGTTCCTACACTTTCCCAACAGGATATCTCGGCCAGCGTCATGGATCCCGAGGGGCGTCAACCGGCTGTTGAACGGCCAATGGAAGAACAGGACGCGCAGGCGTCCGCAGGAGGGGTAATCGGTGAGTTGCAGCGGATCCTCACCGCTTTCACGACTCGGTTGGATTTCATGACCGAGCAGAACGTCCTCCTGAACCGCAGGGTGGAGGCTCTCGCCGCGCAGGTGGAAGCGCGCCCTCCGGGCGCCGCTGCGGCTCTCCCTCCCGTAGATCCTGTGCGTAACGTTGACGTTCCACTGGTTGTTCAACGACCTCTCCCTCCTTCCCCGGAAGCATACATAAGCCCTCCAGAGCCGTACGGAGGCTGTGTGGAGACGTGCGCGGATTTTCTGATGCAGTGTTCGCTCGTCTTCGCACAGCGTCCCGTTATGTACGCGACCGATGCTAGTAAAGTAGCTTATGTCATAAACCTGCTTCGCAGTGAGGCATGCGCTTGGGCTACAGCGCTATGGGAGCAGAATTCACGGCTCCTTCTGACATACGATGGGTTTGTGAGGGGGCTCAGAACCGTGTTCGATCACCCTAATAGGGGCGAGACCGCTTCAACCGTGCTACTGTCAATGAGACAGGGGCGCCGGAGCGCAGCTGTTTATGCAGTCGACTTCCGCATCGCGGCTGCGAGATCCGGCTGGAATAACGCTGCCCTCCGCACCGCCTTTGTAAACGGACTGTCTTTGGTTCTCAAGGAGCACCTGGTGGCTAAGGACGAACCGCGGGATTTAGACGGGCTTATCGATCTTGTCATACGGTTGGACAACCGGTTAGAAGAACGTCGGCGGGAACGAGACGAAGGGCGTGGCCGGGCACGCGCCGTCCCTCTCCCTTCCGGTTCCGACCGCGCTCCGCCTTCCCCACGCTCCACGGCCCCTGCGCTCCGTGGGGCCACAGCTCCCCCTACTGACGAAGCTATGGACACGAGTAGGGCAACATTTAGGGCACCAGCTGCACAGAAGAGACGGGCCCATGGAGCTTGTTTTGTTTGTGGTGCACTAGAGCACCATGTGAGAGACTGCCCCGAGCGGTTACAACACCAACGCCCGCCCCTAGAGACTGGGCTAGGGGTGGGCCGAGACATTTACGTGGGACACACCCACATTGCTACATGACTCCCAGTCACGATCCTGTATGAGGATTTAACCCTGAAGGCCCCAGCACTGGTGGACACGGGCTCTGAGGGGAATCTGTTGGACTGCAGATGGGCCAGGGAGATAGGGCTCCCTCTGGTGGCGCTTACCTCGCCTGTGCAGGTTCGAGCGCTAGATGGCTCCCTGCTCCCTCCGATCACACATAAGACACCACCTGTAACGCTGGTGGTGTCAGGAAACCACCGGGAGGTGATCGAGTTTTTTGTGACTCAGGCCACTTCCCGTGTGGTGTTAGGCTTTCCCTGGATGTTGAAGCACAATCCCCGGATTGATTGGCCGTCCGGGGTAGTGGTTCAGTGGAGCGAGACCTGCCATCGGGTGTGTCTAGGTTCCTCGGTTCCTCCCGGCTCCCAAGCTAAGGAGGAGGTCAGAGTCCCGCCCAATCTGGGGACGGTGCCGGTGGAGTACCACGACCTTGTCGACGTGTTCAGCAAGGATCTGGCGCTCACACTCCCCCCCCACCGTCCGTACGATTGTGCCATCGATTTGGTTCCAGGCAGTGGGTTCCCGTCCAGTAGACTGTACAACCTCTCACGGCCTGAGCGCGAATCAATGGAGACCTACATCCGGGACTCGTTAGCTGCCGGGTTGATCCGAAATTCCACCTCCCCGATGGGCGCAGGTTTCTTTTTTGTGGGTAAAAAAGATGGCGGACTTCGTCCATGCATCGATTATAGGGGGCTGAACGAAATCACGGTTCGCAACCGATACCCGTTACCCCTGTTGGATTCGGTGTTCACGCCCCTGCATGGAGCCAAGATTTTTACCAAGCTTGATCTTAGAAACGCGTATCATCTGGTTCGGATCCGGAAGGGAGACGAGTGGAAGACGGCATTCAACACCCCCTTAGGTCACTTTGAGTACCTGGTCATGCCGTTCGGCCTCACAAACGCCCCCGCGACGTTCCAAGCCTTGGTTAACGACGTATTGCGGGACTTCCTGCACCGGTTCGTCTTCGTATATCTAGACGATATACTCATCTTTTCTCCGGATCCTGAGACTCATGTCCGGCATGTACGTCAGGTCCTGCAGCGGTTATTGGAGAACCGGCTGTTTGTTAAGGGCGAGAAGTGTGAGTTTCACCGCACCTCTTTGTCCTTCCTGGGGTTCATCATCTCCCCCAACTCCGTCGCACCTGATCCGGCCAAGGTTGCAGCGGTGAGAGACTGGCCCCAACCCACAAGCCGTAGGAAGCTGCAACAGTTCCTCGGCTTTGCGAATTTCTACAGGAGGTTAATTAAGGGCTACAGTCAGGTTGTTAGCCCCCTGACAGCCCTGACCTCACCAAAAGTCCCCTTCACCTGGTCGGATCGTTGCGAGGCCGCGTTCAAGGAGTTGAAACGGCGCTTCTCGTCTGCACCCGTTCTGGTGCAGCCCGATCCTAGTCGCCAGTTAGTGGTTGAAGTGGACGCCTCGGACTCAGGGATAGGAGCTGTGCTGTCCCAGAGTGGGAAGACCGATAAGGTCCTTCATCCGTGTGCCTATTTTTCCCGCAGGTTGACCCCGGCTGAACGGAACTATGACGTCGGCAACCGAGAACTCCTTGCGGTGAAAGAGGCTCTTGAAGAGTGGAGACACCTGTTGGAGGGAACGTCCGTGCCATTCACGGTTTTCACTGACCACCGGAACCTGGAGTATATCAGGACCGCCAAGCGGCTGAATCCCAGGCAAGCCCGCTGGTCACTGTTCTTCAGCCGTTTTGACTTCCGCATCACCTACCGGCCCGGGACCAAGAACCAGAAATCGGATGCCTTGTCCCGGGTACACGAAGACGAGGTCAAAGCGGAGTTGTCGGATCCACCGGAACCCATCATCCCGGAGTCCACTATCGTGGCCACCCTCACCTGGGACGTAGAGAGAACCGTCCGGGAGGCCCTGGCACGAAGCCCGGACCCCGGGACTGGACCAAAGAACAGACTGTACGTCCCACCAGAGGCAAGGGCTGCAGTTCTGGACTTCTGTCACGGCTCTAAGCTCTCCTGTCATCCAGGGGTGCGAAGAACCGTGGCAGTTGTCCGGCAGCGCTTCTGGTGGGCATCCCTGGAGGCCGACGTCCGGGACTATATCCAGGCCTGTACCACCTGCGCCAGGGGCAAGGCCGACCATCGCAAGGCTCCGGGACTGCTACAGCCGCTGCCCGTGCCTCATCGCCCCTGGTCCCACATCGGCCTGGATTTTGTCACGGGCCTCCCGCCGTCCCAGGGAAACACCGTGATCCTCACGATAGTGGACCGATTCTCCAAGGCGGTGCACTTCGTGGCCCTCCCGAAGCTCCCAACGGCCCAGGAGACAGCGGACCTCCTGGTCCACCATGTCGTCCGCCTGCATGGGATACCATCAGACATCGTCTCCGATCGCGGTCCCCAGTTCTCCTCGCATGTCTGGAGGAGCTTTTGCCGGGAACTGGGGGCCACGGTCAGTCTCTCGTCCGGGTATCACCCCCAGACCAACGGGCAAGCAGAGCGGGCCAATCAAGAAATGGAGCAAACACTGCGTTGTGTGACAGCCGCGCACCCGGCGGCCTGGAGTACTCATCTGGCCTGGATCGAGTACGCCCACAACAGTCAAGTGTCATCAGCCACCGGCCTCTCCCCCTTTGAGGTGTGTTTGGGGTATCAGCCCCCATTGTTCCCGGTGGTTGAGGGAGAGGTCGGTGTGCCCTCGGTCCAGGCCCACCTGCGGAAGTGCCGTCGGGTGTGGCGTGCTGCCTGTTCTGCTTTGTTGAAGGCCCGGATGAGGGCGAAGACCCATGCAGACCGGCGGCGGACCCCGGCCCCTACGTATCGCCCCGGGCAGGAAGTGTGGTTGTCCACAAAGGACATCCCGCTACAAGTGGCCTCCCCAAAACTGCAGGACAGATACATAGGACCGTTTAAAATTCTCAAGGTCATCAATCCCGCCGCAGTGAGGCTTCGGCTTCCAGCCTCACTGCGGATCCATCCAGTATTTCATGTGTCAAAGCTCAAGCCCCATCACACCTCGCCCCTCTGTACACCCAGTCCGGCACCACCTCCTGCCCGGATCATCGATGGCGAGCCGGCTTGGACAGTGCGCCGGTTGTTGGACGTCCGACGGATGGGCCGGGGCTTTCAATATCTGGTGGACTGGGAGGGGTACGGTCCCGAAGAACGCTCCTGGGTGAAGAAGAGCTTCATCCTGGACCCGGCCCTCCTGGCCGACTTCTACCGTCGCCACCCGGACAAGCCCGGTCGGGCGCCAGGAGGCGCCCGTTGAGGGGGGGGTCCTGTTGTGTGGGCCGCTGAAGAGGAGGTACTGCTGGCCCACCACCACCAGAGGGCGCCCTGCCTGGAGTGCGGGCTTCAGGCACCAGAGGGCGCCGCCGCCTCACGTGAGCAGCTACGGTGACAGCTGTCACCCATCACCTGAGACAGCTGACGGCAATCATCTGTGGGGTATATCAGCAGGACGGCACCTCCACCTCATTGCCGAGATATCGTTTCTACCAGAGAGGTAACGTATCGAAGCTACGGAGTGTATCTTTTTGGATTTGTGCTTAGTTTGTGGATTACTGTTCCAACGAGAGGTGGAGGTAACTTCCCTGCTGTTCGGAGTCCTGGGTGCAAATGCGCCCCCATCTAACTGTCCTTTGTTCCTCGCCAGCAGTACCAGGTCCGACACGCGGAGGCAGTGGCCACCTGGGAGTTCAGGACTTGGCGGCTCCAGTATTCCCGGGGTCCTGTGGCGGAGGAAGCCGTGTGGTTCCGGTCTTACCTTGGAGAGGCGTCTCCTATCTTCGAGCCTGCCCACACGACACTTTTGTGAATTGACTGTTGTCCATTGCTGTGATTGGTTGTATTCGTTGTGCACATTCACAACAGTAAAGCTTGTTATTTTGACTTACTCCATTGTCCGTTCATTTGCGCCCCCTGTTGTGGGTCCGTGTTCCTACACTTTCCCAACAAAATTATGACCTTAAAAATCAAAACTGGGAAGAAGTTTATGTCGGCGACGTTAATGTAGCATATAATTCATTTATGAAAATACTGATGAAATCATATAATAAAAACTGTAAATTAATAAAAATTAGTAAGAAAAGAGTAAATAAACCATGGCTGACTAAGGGAATAAAAAATGCTTGTGTAAAGAAAAACTATTTATATAAGTGCTTTTTAAAAATGCAAACAAAGGAAACAGAACACAGATACAAAAAATATAAAAAAATAAACTATTGACAATAATTAGGAAACAAAAAAAAATTACTATAGTGAACAATTAAATAAGAGTAAAGATAATATAAAGGCAACATGGGGAATTATAAATAGTGTGATTGAAAGTGATGGAGCGAAATCAACTTTTCCAAATTACTTTATCAAGGAAAATAAAGAGATATATGACATAAAAGAAGTTGCAAATGAGTTTACTGATTATTTTTCAAATGTGGGATCAAGTCTGGTGGGAAATAAACTAATAGTAGAAGATAAATTAAATTGTATTGTATTGTATTGTAAATACGGTCAATAGTATTTTCCAAGACAATGTGGAAAAAGATGAAATAAGAAATATTGTAAAAAACTGTGTAAGCAAAAGAGAAGATTTAGACATGATGACTGTAAAAAGTATAATAGAAACTGTTATTGAACCATTCACTTACATTTGTAATCTGTCTCTGTCAACAGGAATTTTCCCAGACGAAATGAAAATTGCCAAGGTAGTCCCATTATATAAAAATGGAGACAAACATAATTTTTCAAATTACAGGCCAGTGTCATTGCTTCCACAGTTTTCTAAAATTATGGAAAAGGTTTTTGTGATAAGGTTGGACAAATTCATTGAGAAACATCATATTTTAAATAATGCTCAGTATGGGTTCACAACAAAACATTCGACAGCTATGGCAGTTATAGAATTAACAGAGAAAATATGAACAACAATAGATAATAAGGATTATTTTGTAAGTATTTTTATCTACTTGAAAAAAGCTTTTGATGTTATCGACCACTCAAGATTGCTTCATAAGTTACAACAATATGGAATTAGAGGTATTGCACATCAGTAAAAAGCTACTTAGAAAATAGAAAACAGTTTGTTCAGATAAATAATACTAAATCAGAATTGTGTAACATTATTTATGGAGTACCACAAGGGTCGGTACTTGGACCCAAACTGTTTATTTTGTATATCAATGACTTTGTGAATGTATCTAAAGTACTTGGCAGCATATTATTTCCTGATGATACAACATTATTTTACTCTGGATCAGATATACAGGAAGTAGTACAAGTGATAAATACAGAGGTGGAAAAAGTTAAACATTGGCTTGATATAAACAGATTGTCACTAAATTCAAATTCAAATTTCATATTGTTTAATGACAGAGTGGAAAAAATGATGTCATTAAAAATAGATGGAATGGACATACAAAGGGTAAAAGAAACAAAATTTCTTAGTCATGATTGATGAAGATCTTACATGGAAGTCACACATAAATTACACAAAAGGAAAAATAGCGAAAGCCATTGTTAGTTTGCATAAAGTATGGTTTATTAACATTGTACAATTCATTGATTGTCACATATTTAACTTATTGTGTAGAAATCTGGGGATCAACATGTAAAACTTATACACAACCATTATTTATTCTGCAGAAAAGTGTTATGTGTCGGACGCAGCCCGGAGAACCGACCAGCATTTGAAGGACCCAGTATAAAATAAGCAGAGCACGGTACAAAGGATAACTAAATTTAATTACATAACAGTGATGTGAAAAAGTACAAACAAATAAGTGCGCGGTCTGGCGTGGTGGATTTGTGGTGCGTTCCTAGCAGCACAAACGGTCCGGAGCCAGAACCAGTTCGGACCCAAGGACCCCGCCGACACCCCCCAGGTGGCTGCGACAAACTGAGTCTGTGAAAGAAGAAACCATCATGTGAGTCCACACTCCACACACAGAGAGACCACTCAAAGGTGTTCACAAACAGCAAACACTTCCTGGCTTAATCACTAATCAGCTTCCCACCCTGCAGGCATGGAACACCCTGTTCACATTCAACTGCAGTGGAAGCTGATTAAACGACTAACATAACAGCTCAATATAATAAGGTGTGAGGGACACCACATTTACTGACTGTAATAATGTTAGTCACAAAACCTAACGTACCTCAGGAAGTGTGCTGATGAGCGTGAGACCTCACCCCCTCCTCTTTCACAGACCATGCATCAAACCTGGTACGGTCTCTGCATCCACTGATGATGAGATGGCTCTCGAGACGACGATCTCATTCGTCTGGTCACAAGGTTGAGTCTCTGGCAAATACACACTGTGTACTCCAGACTTAAATGCTACCATGTTCCAGTCCGTGTAGATGCACCACAGCTGTGAGTCCTGAACGAGCTGCACCTGAACAGCCTCAGGTGATCAGGGTGAGGTCCTGGTAACTCAGCCACACAGCCACTCAGTCCCAAATGCGCACCACCTGGAAGGAAAACCAAAAGACAGAAACAGAGGACAAACAAAAGCCAGCCAAGCATGCCAGCCACAACAGAAAAGAGCTTTAAAAATGATTAGCAATAGTCGTTTTAGAGATCCATCTAATCCATTATTCATTAAGTATAGGGTACTTAAATTTCATGATTTAGTTGATTTGAAAATATTACAAACAATGCACCAAGCTAATAAAAATACCTTACCAATAAACATTCAAAATATGTTTGAAAAATTTGAAAGGAATAGAATTCTTTAAAAAACCAAGATTCAGAACCAAAGTAAAGGAACGGAGTATTGCAGTGAATGGTGTAAAATTATGGAACAACCTCAACAAAGAAATCAAAGAATCAAGGTCGCTTAAATTATTTTTAAAAAACGTATTAAACTAGATGTATTAAGTATGAAACTATGAAATAAGTCAGTGGGTTGTGACAAAGTCTAAAATGTAATCTGTTAATAATGTCTAAAATGTTTTAAGTCTAAAATGTAACCGTTAATAATGTCTAAAATGTTTTAAGTCTAAAATGTAACCTGTTAAAAATGTAATCTTTTAAATAATGGCTAAAATTATGAAATAAGTCAGTATGTGACAAAGTCAAAAAATGTAATCTGTTAAATAATGTTGAATAATGATGCTTAAAATTGAAAGATTGTATTGTAAAAAGGGGCAGAAAATATAAGACTTGTTCTTCCCTCTGCTCCTTTTCATTCAATGTCTTGTGATATATTCATTTCTGTTTTTTTCTATTTTTCTTTTAAATGAATGAAATAAATATTGAGAAAAAAAAAACAGAACAGGACATGTCACAGTAATACAATTATATGATAATGAAGTTCAATAGACAATTATTATATGATGGTTGTGTTATATGACTTAGTTGCAGGAATTTAAGAATGAATGAATGAATGAATGAATGAATGAATGAATGAAACCTGTTTATTTCAAACATTTGATACAACAATTACAAGATAGATCAGTGAAGACAACAACAAAAAAGTTCCTACTGTGTACCCAACATGTCCGAAAAGGGGTAGGGTGAAGCATCAGCTTATTTTTCCCTACCCCTTCTTCCCCACAACCAATGATACCCTTTGCCACAGCTAAACCAATATCTATATATATATATATATATATACACACAAACGTAAATATACACCTACACATACCTACTTACATACAAAATACTATATTTTTACAAGCCGAAGCAAAAAACAAAAACACCCTAACCCTCATTACCCTTCCTCCTCCCTATACCTAGAAAAAAACATATTTTTGTACCGCTGTTTGAACTGGTTCATGCTTGGACATTGCTTGAGCCCCACTCCCAATCTGTTCCACATCCTCACCCCACAGACAGAAATACAGAAACCTTTTAATGTTGTTCGTGCCCACTGATGCTTTAAATTAAATTTCCCCCTCAGACTGTAATCCCCTGATCTGTTAAAAAACATATTTTTAATATTTGCTGGAAGTAAATTGTTTATTGCTTTATACACAATTTGTACTGTTTGAAAATGAACCAAGTCTGTGAATTTTAAGAATTTGGATTGTAAAAATAGTGGATTTGTATGATCTCTATAGCCAGTATTATGAATAATTCTTATAGCTCTTTTCTGCATTACTGATAGTGATTGTGTTGTACCTTTATAAGTATTACCCCATACCTCTGCACAGTACTGTAAATATGGTAAAACCAGTGAGCAGTAAAGAATGCGGAGTGAGTTGTGGTCCAGAATATGTTTCGCTTTGTTTAGAACTGAAATGCTTCTTGACAGTTTACTTTGTTTTATATGAGTCTTCCAGTTTATCTTATCATCTATTATCACCCCCAGAAACTTATGTTCATGTACCCTTTCAATATCTACCCCCTCGACTTGTAACTGAACCTGTATGTCTGTATTACAATAGCCAAATAACATGTATTTTGTTTTACTTAAGTTTAATGATAATTTGTTTCTGTCAAACCATATTTTCAATTTTCCCATTTCTATACTGATCCTCCTCAGTAACTCCTGCAAATCCCCCCCTGAACAAAAAATGCTTGTGTCATCTGCAAATAATACTAATTTTAATATTTTGGAAACACTGACAATATCATTTATATGAATTAGAAACAGTTCTGGACCCAATACTGACCCCTGTGGGACGCCACAAGCATTGTCCAAGCATGATGTATATTCCCCCAACTTCACAAACTGTTTTCTGTTACTTAAGTAGCTTCTCACCCAGTGCAACACCAACCCCCTAATCCCATACTGTTCAGGTTTATTGATTAATATGTCATGATTGATTGTATCAAAAGCCTTTTTAAGGTCTATAAATATTCCAACTGAATGTAATTTGTGGTCTATGGCGTTTGTAATCTCCTCAACTGATTCTATTAATGCAAGTGATGTTGAACTATGTGCTCTGAATCCATATTGACTATCAGTAAGTAATTTATGTTTATTTATGAATTTGTCTAATCTATTATTGAACAACTTTTCTAATAATTTGGAAAATTGTGGAAGCAAAGAAACAGGTCTAAGAATGAATTACATCCTAGTCAGCAGGGGATTTATTTGGTGTTTATTAATGTGAGATATTACTAATGACAGGGAAGAGAATTAAATAAAGCCACACTCAGATTCTGACAAAACCACAGCTTACATTTGCCAACGTGCAGGGTGTCTCTCTCTGAGGTCAGATGCTGGCAGCCACCTTCTTCCACAGTCGATGACCTGTCTGTCTCAACAGTTCACTTGATGGACCCTGACAGAGGAACTCTGCGGTCACCACAAGATAGCTGGTCACCAGGAGTCGTTTATGTGGTTTTCAATTTCAATTTCAATTTATTTGCATTTATGTAACTCCAAATCATAACAGAGTTGCCTCAAGGTGCTTCACACAAGTAAGGTCTAACCTTACCAACCTCCAGAGCAGCAGTGGTAAGGAAAAACTCCCTCTGAGGAAGAAACCTCAAGCAGACCAGACTCAAAGGGGTGACCCTCTGCTTGGGCCATGATACAGACACAAATTACAGAACAATTCACAAAATGAATATACAGGAAATGCTGTTGATGCACAGGGCAGGAGGGTCTCCAGCACAAATACCACACCCATCTCTGGATGGAGCTGCACATTAAACAGAGAGAAAAAAACAGAATCAGACATCAGAAAGACAAGAAATACAGTATAATTTGTCAGCATTACACTGAAAAAAGTGAAACACAGTGAACTTCATTCAAAGTACTTATTTACATTGGTCTAATGGAAAATTGTGATTTCCAGTTTAAATCTGCTGGAATCACTTTACAAAATCATAAATATACATTGTAAGAAACTAAAAAAAATTAGCTGTAACAAATTACATCATTTTTTAAAGTTGGTCCAAAGTATCATTTTTTTCAGTGTAAACAACAAGAAAAACAGGAAATACTAAGGTGATCGCCGGCCACTAGCCCTAAGCTTCACTAAAACACCCACAATTTAGTTAAAGTGGAGGCCGCAGCACACTCCGTTTACTAATAAAATGAATTTAAAAAGTAAAAAGTGTAGAACTATACTGTACTAGTATGCTAGCCATATGAAAGGGAAAATAAGTGTGTCTTAAGTCTGGACTTGAAAGTCTCCACAAAACCTGACTGTTTTATTGATGCAGGGAGATCATTCCACAGAACAGGGGCACGATAAGAGAAAGCTCTCTGACCCGCAGACTTCTTATTCACACTAGGGACACAAAGTAGTCCTGCACCCTGAGAATGCAAAGCCCGGGCCGGTACGTAGGGTTTAATTAGGTCAGCTAGGTAGGGAGGTGCCAGTCTGTGAACAATTTTATAGACTAGTAGCAGAACCTTAACATCCTTAAAAAATTGGGGGAGCTGGGGGGGTCCTGCTGGCTATGCTGGGGGAGCCTGGCTTTCGAGGGGGCCTTGTGCACTCCTGGCCCCAGGGTTGGGCCTCGCCTCTTGTCTGGGAGCCAGGCCCTGCCGTCGTATGGCTCAGTGTTGGAAACCATTCAGAAGATTCAGACAGCTTTCGGTGGCTTTTCAGTCGAGTGAGTATCCGAGAAATTGTGTAACAGTTGGGTATGTCACAACTTGTCCTGTGAGACTTCCAACATAGACGTGCTTTTTGTTGTGCGCCATTGCGGCTCCGTCCCGACGCGAGAATTCCTCTGCACATCTTTCATTACAAAATCTCCTGTAACAGTGGAATGTGCTGCAAAAGTGCTGATGTCCACCTCTTCTGCAATTTCTCTGGTAGTCAGACGACGTCCCGGATCAACACAGCATTCACTTTGGAAATGATCTGGTCGTTTCAGCCTGTCAATGGCCGCTCGGAGCGCAGCGCGCCCTCCGCCGCTTTGGGCCGTCGTTAATCTGGTTGCAATGCTCCTTAATCTGTGTGACGCCCAGAGTATCCTCACCGAATGCCGTCTGAATCTTCTGAATGGTATCCACCTGGCTGTCTCTCACAGTTTCTGGAAAAATTTGATTCAGCGCTGCTCAGCCATTTCCCTGACAATGAAAATCCGACGAGAGGGGTGGACCAGTGCTCACTCAAAGCCTGCCCACAGGCGAATGACGCAACCGACAGGCGTGAAAAATCTCACGCATGCGCACGAAGGTTCAATCTTGGCTGATGCAAGTGCACATGATTCAAATTCATATAGTTTTTGAAAAAAATAAAAGGTCGGATACTTTTCTAACAGACCTTGTACTTTCAAACTACACACTACAACCATTACATGAGAACAAGCAAACATTTGGTAAAAATTTATACAATCTGTACCCAGGATAAAACCCAAAATAATATTAATTCCATGCTTAGGGTTACATAATCAAAGGTTTATTTCTTTTCTCTTTTTTTTTCAACAAGGAACCAGTGATACATGGGATTCGCTTTTCTTTCTTCCTTTTTTTTTTTTTTTTTTTTTTTTTGCAATTTCAGCTTGGATGAAACACAACCTAAGGAATGTGTCCATTCCCAACTTGTCCACCGGGGGTCACCCTTATAAACCTGGTTCTGTCATTTAATTATAAAACATGAATTTTGTTAATCTGAGGTCAGTTTTGGCCAGAGGAACTGCATTATGGTCTCCAAATTGAGAGAAGTTAACATGTGGGATGAACTCAGTAAAATGTTGTTAAGACAGAGTTCTGGGATTTTGGGGGAAAAGTTTGTTCATAGTATCAAACTGTTGGCTTTGTCTGTTCCATGTGGAGGGGTTTTCTGGCCATCTGGCTGGTGAGCTGATAACGAACCAAAACTCCTCACAAAGAATGCACTTTGAAGGTCATAAATCTAATAAAGGGGTCAGTTTTAGGACACCTTCCCATCTTGCGCTGAGCTCAGGAAAACATCCTTTGGCATGTGGACAAGATGCAGACCATGAACCAAAGCTTGGTCTCTTTTTGAAGAAACTTTGATAGTCAGGAAGTTGAAAGTTGAACACAGGCTTCTCGCAACATTCACCCACTCAAATCGATTTTCGGGCTCCAATGTTGAATCGCCGAGACGAGGAAGCCTGTGAAGATTGGTAGGCAATGTCTTCCACTGGTAGGGAGGCTGTGAAGGGTTAATGTCAGAAAAGCAGAGTGGCTTGAGCAAATGAAAAAGGTAATATGTAGTTGACTCAGATTATTATACTACTTACTACATGAGTATGTACTATCAGTGTTACCACTGGCTTGGTTAAGCCAAATCCAGCAGCACTAAGGCCTGGTCAGGTTCTAGTTCCTTCTCTAAATTTGAGTTACCTTTGAGATTTTTAGGCTGACTTTTTATCGAGTTTTTTCATCTGGCTACCCGAGTGATGGCTCTGGAGCATTGATTTATCCCATCCTTAAGGCTATTTGCATGTTTGCGTAACCACAGCGCTAAACCGAGGGTGACCGAGTAGCTTACGACGATGGCTACGAGTCGTAAGGTTTCAGCTGTGGACCATGCATGTGACAAAGCTTGGTATGGTTTGAGGTTCTGATCTTTTATTTCTTTTAGGACTCTGTCTACAGGGCCCACATCGATCACCTGAGAGCCCTCATACTGGATTTTCTCCTGTGTCTGACGGTCTAGTTCAATAGAAGTCTGATTGTACAACTCTGATATTTCAATGGCTCCTTCGTATTGATCGGGGTGCAAGTGATATAATGCCACCTCACCAGTGTGGAGTATTGCATTTTCAGGTACTGTGATCCATAATGTCTTTAGAGGGAGCCCGAGATGAGTTGATGTGTCATGATGGTCGTACACTAGTAGGGCGGGTTTTTCAGGGGTGTTGACCAATCAATCAATCAATCAATTTTATTTATATAGCGCCAAATCACAACAAACAGTTGCCCCAAGGCACTTTATATTGTAAGGCAAGGCCATACAATAATTACGTAAAAACCCCAACGGTCAAAACAACCCCCTGTGAGTAAGCACTTGGCGACAGTGGGAAGGAAAAACTCCCTTTTAACAGGAAGAAACCTCCAGCAGAACCAGGCTCAGGGAGGGGCAGTCTTCTGCTGGGACTGGTTGGGGCTGAGGGAGAGAACCAGGAAAAAGACATGCTGTGGAGGGGAGCAGAGATCGATCACTAATGATTAAATGCAGAGTGGTGCATACAGTAGCAAAAAGAGAAAGAAACACTCAGTGCATCATGGGAACCCCCCAGCAGTCTACGTCTATAGCAGCATAACTAAGGGATGGTTCAGGGTCACCTGATCCAGCCCTAACTATAAGCTTTAGCAAAAAGGAAAGTTTTAAGCCTAATCTTAAAAGTAGAGAGGGTGTCTGTCTCCCTGATCTAAATTGGGAGCTGGTTCCACAGGAGAGGAGCCTGAAAGCTGAAGGCTCTGCCTCCCATTCTACTCTTACAAACCCTAGGAACTACAAGTAAGCCTGCAGTCTGAGAGCGAAGCGCTCTATTGGGGTGATATGGTACTATGAGGTCCCTAAGATAAGATGGGACCTGATTATTCAAAACCTTATAAGTAAGAAGAAGAATTTTAAATTCTATTCTAGAATTAACAGGAAGCCAATGAAGAGAGGCCAATATGGGTGAGATATGCTCTCTCCTTCTAGTCCCCGTTAGTACTCTAGCTGCAGCATTTTGAATTAACTGAAGGCTTTTCAGGGAACTTTTAGGACAACCTGATAATAATGAATTACAATAGTCCAGCCTAGAGGAAATAAATGCATGAATTAGTTTTTCAGCATCACTCTGAGACAAGACCTTTCTAATTTTTATACATGAAATACTAAATAATTAAGGTTCTGGTGAGGTGAAAAGGCGGCGCGCTCTCTCAGCGTCTCAACAGTCGGAGTCCCGAACGTTCAGGACTCAGGAGTTCCGCCAACACCACCCCCCCCCCCCCCCCCCCAGGTGACTTTCCCAGACTGTACTCTGCGAAGGAGGAACAGAGATGAGATTATTCAACACTTATTACTACGAAATATTGTTTAGAGGCAAACTTATCAGCTACACGTTTAGGTCTGGTTTCAAACTTAGTTCAAAGAGGCTGCTGCTCACAGCTAGTGGAGGATCATTAATCCGCATGCCACTGCCGTGAGGAGCACACCAAACAATTTCCACCAATAATTACTTATAGCTGCGTATAAACGCCAATTTACATTCACGGATAAACTTTTCAGAATATTCACCTCTGTTGTGTGCTGACAACGTTTTCCTCTCACCCTCGTCCTCCTTCACAGGCGCGATGTCAGACTCTGAAACGGCCCTCAGCGTCCCCACACGGTCGTCACAAGGTTGTATTCTCCGGCAATCTTATCCAACTCACTTCTGGTTTAAATGTAGTTCTTCATCACTACATTGGTACCAGCTGGAAGTCCTCAGATCTGCACGTGAACATCACAGGTGTCGTGGATTGTCCTGATAGAGAGCCGCACGAGAATGCAACAGGTGCAGCCAATCATCGTAACAGAGGAGAGAGACTCTTCTGCAGCAAATTTTCCTCAGAGAACAGCCCCAAATCACCTAGGAAGGAAAATAAACACAAAACAACCCAACCTTGTCCAGCCAACCCCCCCCCCCCCCCCCCCCCCCCCCCCCAACACACAACAGTACCCCCCCCCCCCCCCCCCCCGTCAACGGGAAGCCTCCCAGCGACCGCACAAACCAGACCCAAAAACAACCCCACACATCAAAGGCCAAAGCAGAAGGAGGGCAGAGATCACAGCAGGCAGCAGAGCCGGGAGATGCGGTAGAAAGGCCGGCCGGCATCAAAACAAAAAAAACATCCCGAAACAACCCCAAACACAAAAACAAGACACAAAAAAAAAAGGCCCCCAGCATCCTCCCCAGAGAGTACCACAAACATACCCCAGGGAAGCATACTGGGGTAAACACAAAAGAAAAACACAATACCCAACCCAACACCCCCCCCCCCCCAGAGGACCGTCCCATCAAACCCTGGGGAGGAACAAAAAACACAGGAGCCATCCAGAAATCCACAGGCATACACGGGAGCCTTAACATCCCCCAGAGGACCGTCCCATCAAACCCCAGGAGACACCCCCACAACCCAGGAACCCCACCCCAGCCCAACACGGCCGGTCGGACCCACAGTCAACCTCCCCCCCAGAGGACCGTCCCATCAAACCCCGGGGGGAAACAGGAGGAAACAAAAACCCCAAACCCCCAGGGATTTCCAAAAACTACAGAAAGCCCCATTGACCTCCCCAGCACCCCAAAAGACCCTCCAGGTCCGTCGGGAAACATGTCGTGGCAATTGGCACAGGACTACTAAGCCGGAGAAGCCAATAGGAAAAACGCAACCCAGCTCCACCCCCAAGGGCAGGGGAAAACCGGAAAGACGGCCGGTGTCGACCCCCCGACTATACTCCAGCCTACCGGGAGGGGTGAGCAGCGGAAAAGGCGTACGGCACTGATCGGCCCCACCGCTCCGACTGGAGTATATCCCCACTGCCCGACACCTCAGCAATGCCAATGGCGAACGGTCAGAGGCACGCTGAGGCTGGAGAGGAACCGGGAAACAACTAAATCTAAGAAAAGAGCCCTGGACCCCCCCCCCCCCAGGTGCAGAGGTCCTCATGGGAATGTCCAGCAACCAACCTGCACCACCCCACAACACCAAAGACGAACGGCCAGAAGTGTGTGAGGCTGGGGTTAGGGGACAGGGAAATAAAAAACAACAAAATAAAACGACCCATTCCACCAACAAAAATTAAATACTATAAACAATAAAAAAAAACACACGCTTACCTGAGTCCAATCGAACTCCGACCAGCCAGCCTGTTCACCCCACCAGAACTACCTCAAGTGCTATACACAAAACCTGGTTTACAAAAACTCCCATTTATATCCCAAAAAATTGTCCATAAAACACCTGGAGCCATGTTATGATGCTGTCTCCTGACGCTCGTTTGACCGGGGCAATATGGCTGTTCTGACCCTTCCAAGTTGCATTGGCTCGTCCACTAGAGGAGCTAGAGGTCCCGTCGGAGGAGTCTCAGAGGAACGAAGAAGAGGCGGTGCGGACTTGTGTTGGGGAAAACCCCGAGACAAAACACTCCGCTCGGACACTCGCCCTCTCTCTCGTCCACGCTCCCTAATCCGATCGTCTAGACGAATAACTAAGGATATTAACTCATCTAAATCCTTCGGTTCGTCACGGACAGCTAGCTCGTCTTTCAGGGAGTCATTCAACCCGTCTACAAACACCCCCCTCATAGCAGCAGCATTCCAACCAGACTGAGTGGAAAAGACTTGAAAATCCACAGAATAATCAGCTGCGCTTCGTCGCCCCTGTCGGAGGTTCAGCAATCGTTGAACCACGATATTTGTTTTCACTGGATGATCAAAAACCAAACGAAGTTCACGGGAAAATTCATCAAAGGATTCTAGCAGTGATGATTTATTGCTCCCGAATCATCTCCAGGTGCTTCTGGACTTTCTCCTGAAATGGAACTGCTTCTGCCGCTGGGTCCATATTGGTTTAGCCGGAGAATTCTGTTATGGATAAGACACGGATTGAGGAGCGGTCCAGTATCTGACTGAACCCAGCATGAAATAATCAGAAGCAGTTCCAAAAAGAAAACACATTTATTTTTCTCCCTTTGTGCTATACATGAAATACTAAATAATTAAGGTTCTGGTGAGGTGAAAAGGCGGCGCGCTCTCTCAGCGTCTCAACAGTCGGAGTCCAAACGTTCAGGACTCAGGAGTTCCGCCAACACCCCCCCCCCCCCCCCCAGGTGCCTTTCCCAGACTGTACTCTGCGAAGGAGGAACAGAGATGAGATTATCATCACAGGTGTCGTAGATTGTCCTGACAGAGAGCCGCACGAGAATGCAACAGGTGCAGCCAATCATCGTAACAGAGGAGAGAGACTCTTCTGCAGCACATTTTCCTCAGAGAACAGCCCCAAATCACCTGGGAAGGAAAATAAACACAAAACAACACAACCTTGTCCAGCCAAAACCCCCCCCCAACACACAACATGATGTCCCCCATTGTCAATTGGGTGCCTCCTGTGAGGTCTTCCAGTTGTCTTATCCAGGGTCCAGCACCATCAGTTAATGGTGGGAGCCTGTCTCTAATTGTAAACATATCCCTAGTTTTCCAGGGAGTGTATTGTGGATGCCCGCTCCAATGCTGCACTAGTGGATAATTCCCAGGTGCCTGTTGGGCATACAATTTTGTATGTCACCTAGTTACAGGTGGAACGTATGGTTTGGGAGTAGATGTTCCTGGATACGGCACCTCCTCATCCTCCAGATTCATATACTCTGTTCGGGGTGTGGTTTGATGCAATGTCAGATCTTTCATCTGCTGAAGTGTGTCTTTGGCTTGGCGTATACATTTATCAATTTCAGCAGATGGGTCTTCAGGTGTGTCACCCTGTGCTGTGGTTTTCTGAAGTATGCACTTCCGTTCTGCCTGTTCCTGTTTACGTGCCAGCAACTCCTGTGTAAAGTGCTGCATTTCAGTGGCTTCTGCTTTTTGCCTCTCCCCTCTGTCTCTGTAAACCCTCTCTTAGTCTTTTTAGCTCCACATCAACTTCTGCTCTACCAGCAGCCTCCGAATCCGTTGATTCTGTCCGTGGTCTATAGTCATCTGGTTCAGAATCACTGTGATCATCACTCCTCCAATAATTTTTATTTGAATCATACATATGGGTGTCCATGTGTCTGCGCCATTTGTCAGCCCTGCGCTGAGCTCTTTCCATAAACTGTCATCTTTGTCTGTCTAGACGCCTCTGAACATTTGTGTGCTCTGCAAGTCTCTACTGTCTGAGTATATCTGGGTCAGTAAGGTCACCTTTGAATGCTTGAAAGTCCCATCCTACATCTTTCAGTTCCTCCTCATCATTTACATTTTCACCCTCTTTGCATGGTGGCTTGGGTGGAGACCTCTGCTTTGGCTTAACAACAGGCACTTCAGGTTTGTATGGATCAAAATGTTGCAATAAATCATGCTGTTCCCCATGCCCAGGCTCAAAGGCCACATTTGGGGCCTGTCCATGGGCAGTTGGTGGAACCTAGTTTGAAACCGGGGGCTGACTTACAGCCACTGGCTGCTGTGTCACAATTGGTGTACTCGGTATTTCCACACAGTCCATCATGCTTGTCCGAATCATTACTAAAGGAGCCTGAAAGTGGGCAGGTGGAACCTGTGGCAGATTTCGGACAACCGTGTAATTATAAGGTGGTGGTTGTTTATATTCCTCCAGGGAGGGGTACATGTCTTTGCCTTGTCAATGAAATGTTTTTCTGTTTTAGAGAGCCCAACTGATAACAACCACTACTTCCTGGACCAGGGAGTGTTGATGTGCAAGTGGGTTCCTTGGTCAGATAACAGCACTGATTCCAATGGTTGGTGTGTAGTATTCCAGATTTTCCACTCTTATTATTGCCCCCTTCCTGAATTGCCACCTTATTGTGGTGGAGGGTGGACTTTTTTCTGGTTCCGGAGCACAGCGGTGTTCTGCTGTATCTGTTAGCTGTTTGAACTGAGCTGTTTGAGTTCTTTGAATTAACAGTCTTTTTCAAGACTTTTTTACTTTTTTTACTTTTTCACCGTGCTCCAACGCCTAAAGAAGACCTCTAACGGTCGAAGCATCGCGACGGAGCTCTTTTATCAGCTAACCTTCATCAGCGTTGGCAAGCTAACTAGCTTGCTAACGCTTTCGTTTTTATTTTTATTTTATTTTTTAGCACTGTTGTCGTGCTGCTCCACAGCCTGCCTAGTGGATTTTTATTTTATTTTTTAGCACTGTTGTCGTGCGTTACCTGTGCTGCTCCACAGCCTGTTCAGTGGATTTTTATTTTATTTTTTAGCACTGTTGTCGTGCTGCTCCACAGCCTGCCTAGTGGATTTTTATTTTATTTTAGCACTGTTGTCGTGCGTTACCTGTGCTGCTCCACAGCCTGTCCAGTGGATTTTTATTTATTTTTAGCACTGTTGTCGTGCGTTACCTGTGCTGCTCCACAGCCTGTTCAGTGGATTTTTATTTTATTTTTTGGCGCTGTTGTCGTGCGTTGCCTGTGCTGCTCCACAGCCTGTCCAGTGGATTTTTATTTTATTTTTAGCACTGTTGTCGTGCTGCTCCACAGCCTGCCTAGTGGATTTTTATTTTATTTTAGCACTGTTGTCGTGCGTTACCTGTGCTGCTCCACAGCCTGTCTAGTGGATTTTTATTTTATTTTAGCACTGTTGTCGTGCGTTACCTGTGCTGCTCCACAGCCTGTCCAGTGGATTTTTATTTTATTTTAGCACTGTTGTCGTGCGTTACCTGTGCTGCTCCACAGCCTGTCTAGTGGATTTTTATTTTATTTTAGCACTGTTGTCGTGCGTTACCTGTGCTGCTCCACAGCCTGTCTAGTGGATTTTTATTTTATTTTAGCACTGTTGTCGTGTGTTACCTGTGCTGCTCCACAGCCTGTCCAGTGGATTTTTATTTTATTTTTTAGCACTGTTGTCGTGCGTTACCTGTGCTGCTCCACAGCCTGTTCAGTGGATTTTTATTTTATTTTTTGGCGCTGTTGTCGTGCGTTGCCTGTGCTGCTCCACAGCCTGTCCAGTGGATTTTTATTTTATTTTTAGCACTGTTGTCGTGTGTTACCTGTGCTGCTCCACAGCCTGTTCAGTGGATTTTTATTTTATTTTTTAGCACTGTTGTCGTGCGTTACCTGTGCTGTTCCACAGCCTGTCCAGTGGATTTTTATTTTATTTTTTACCACTGTTGTCGTGTGTTACCTGTGCTGCTCCACAGCCTGTTCAGTGGATTTTTGTTTTGTTTTTTGGCACTGTTGTCGTGTGTTACCTGTGCTGCTCCACAGCTTGTCTAGTGGATTTTTATTTTATTTTTTACCACTGTTGTCGTGTGTTACCTGTGCTGCTCCACAGCCTGTCCAGTGGATTTTTATTTTATTATTTTTATTTTTTATTTTTTTTATTTTTTTTTTTTTAGCACTGTTGTCGTGCGTTACCTGTGCTGCTCCACAGCCTGTCCAGTGGATTTTTATTTTATTTTTTACCACTGTTGTCGTGCGTTACCTGTGCTACTCCACAGCCTGTCCAGTGGATTTTGATTTTTATTTTATTTTTTTGGGCGCTGTTGTCGTGCGTTACCTGTGCTGCTCCACAGCCTGTCCAGTGGATTTTTATTTAGCGCTGTTGTCGTGCGTTGCCTGTGCTGCTCCACAGCCTGTCCAGTGGATTTTTATTTTGTTTTAGCACTGTTGTGCGTTACCTGTGCTGCTCCACAGCCTGTCTAGTGGATTTTTATTTTGTTTTAGCACTGTTGTTGTGCGTTACCTGTGCTGCTCCACAGCCTGTCTAGTGGATTTTTATTTTGTTTTAGCACTGTTGTTGTGCGTTACCTGTGCTGCTCCACAGCCTGTCTAGTGGATTTCTATTTTGTTTTAGCACTGTTGTCGTGCGTTACCTGTGCTGCTCCACAGCCTGTCCAGTGGATTTTTATTTTTATTTTATTTTATTTTTAGCACTGTTGTTGTGCGTTACCTGTGCTGCTCCACAGCCTGTCCAGTGGATTTTTATTTTTATTTTATTTTATTTTTTAGCACTGTTGTTGTGCGTTACCTGTGCTGCTCCACAGCCTGTCCAGTGGATTTTTATTTTTATTTTATTTTATTTTTTAGCACTGTTGTTGTGCGTTACCTGTGCTGCTCCACAGCCTGTCTAGTGGATTTTTATTTTATTTTAGCACTGTTGTCGTGCGTTACCTGTGCTGCTCCACAGCCTGTCTAGTGGATTTTTCTTTTCTTTTTGCACTGTTGTCGTGCGTTGCCTGTGCTGCTCCACAGCCTGTCCAGTGGATTTTGATTTTTATTTTATTTTTTTTGGCACTGTTGTCGTGTGTTACCTGTGCTGCTCCACAGCCTGTCTAGTGGATTTTTATTTATTTTTTACCACTGTTGTCGTGTGTTACCTGTGCTGCTCCGCAGCCTGTCCAGTGGATTTTTATTTATTATTTTATTTTATTTTATTTTATTTTTTTTATTTTTTTTTTAGCACTGTTGTCGTGCGTTACCTGTGCTGCTCCACAGCCTGTCCAGTGGATTTTTATTTTATTTTTTAGCACTGTTGTCGTGCGTTACCTGTGCTGCTCCACAGCCTGTCCAGTGGATTTTTATTTTATTTTTTAGCACTGTTGTCGTGCGTTACCTGTGCTGCTCCACAGCCTGTCCAGTGGATTTTTATTTAGCGCTGTTGTCGTGCGTTACCTGTGCTGCTCCACAGCCTGTCCAGTGGATTTTGATTTTTATTTTATTTTTTTGGGCGCTGTTGTCGTGCGTTACCTGTGCTGCTCCACAGCCTGTCCAGTGGATTTTTATTTAGTGCTGTTGTCGTGCGTTACCTGTGCTGCTCCACAGCCTGTCCAGTGGATTTTTATTTTTATTTTATTTTATTTTTTAGCACTGTTGTTGTGCGTTACCTGTGCTGCTCCACAGCCTGTCTAGTGGATTTTTATTTTGTTTTAGCACTGTTGTTGTGCGTTACCTGTGCTGCTCCACAGCCTGTCTAGTGGATTTTTATTTTGTTTTAGCACTGTTGTTGTGCGTTACCTGTGCTGCTCCACAGCCTGTCTAGTGGATTTTTATTTTGTTTTAGCACTGTTGTTGTGCGTTACCTGTGCTGTTCCACAGCCTGTCTAGTGGATTTCTATTTTGTTTTAGCACTGTTGTTGTGCGTTACCTGTGCTGCTCCACAGCCTGTCTAGTGGATTTCTATTTTGTTTTAGCACTGTTGTTGTGCGTTACCTGTGCTGCTCCACAGCCTGTCTAGTGGATTTTTATTTTGTTTTAGCACTGTTGTCGTGCGTTGCCTGTGCTGCTCCACAGCCTGTCCAGTGGATTTTATTTTTTTTTTATTTTTTAGCACTGTTGTTGTGGGTTACCTGTGCTGCTCCACAGCCTGTCTAGTGGATTTTTATTTTGTTTTAGCACTGTTGTCGTGCGTTGCCTGTGCTGCTCCACAGCCTGTCCAGTGGATTTTTATTTTTATTTTATTTTATTTTTTAGCACTGTTGTCGTGCGTTGCCTGTGCTGCTCCACAGCCTGTCCAGTGGATTTTTATTTTATTTTATTTTTTAGCACTGTTGTCGTGCGTTACCTGTGCTGCTCCACAGCCTGTCTAGTGGATTTCTATTTTGTTTTAGCACTGTTGTCGTGCGTTACCTGTGCTGCTCCACAGCCTGTCTAGTGGATTTTTATTTTGTTTTAGCACTGTTGTCGTGCGTTGCCTGTGCTGCTCCACAGCCTGTCCAGTGGATTTTTATTTTTATTTTATTTTATTTTTTAGCACTGTTGTTGTGGGTTACCTGTGCTGCTCCACAGCCTGTCTAGTGGATTTTTATTTTGTTTTAGCACTGTTGTCGTGCGTTGCCTGTGCTGCTCCACAGCCTGTCCAGTGGATTTTTATTTTATTTTATTTTATTTTTTAGCACTGTTGTCGTGCGTTACCTGTGCTGCTCCACAGCCTGTCTAGTGGATTTTATTTGTTTTAGCACTGTTGTCGTGCGTTGCCTGTGCTGCTCCACAGCCTGTCCAGTGGATTTTTATTTTATTTTATTTATTTTTTAGCACTGTTGTTGTGGGTTACCTGTGCTGCTCCACAGCCTGTCTAGTGGATTTTTATTTTATTTGAGCACTGTTGTCGTGCGTTACCTGTGCTGCTCCACAGCCTGTCTAGTGGATTTTTATTTTGTTTTAGCACTGTTGTCGTGCGTTGCCTGTGCTGCTCCACAGCCTGTCCAGTGGATTTTTATTTTTATTTTATTTTATTTTTTAGCACTGTTGTTGTGCGTTACCTGTGCTGCTCCACAGCCTGTCTAGTGGATTTTTATTTTATTTAGCACTGTTGTCGTGCGTTACCTGTGCTGCTCCACAGCCTGTCTAGTGTCGGATTCCCTGTTTGGGAATCCACTAGCTTAGCGTAGCTACTAGCTCTTAGCCGTTTTAGCATGGCGGCTTCTCCTGTCTCTCCCGTACTTTTTCTGCTCTGGGTGTGAAATGTTTAGTTATTCCTCGGCCTCTTTTAGCAGTAACGGTACATGTAATAAGTGCAGCTTATTCGTAGCTTTGGAGGCCAGGCTGGGCGAATTGGAGGCTCGGCTCCGCACCGTGGAAAATTCTACAGCTAGCCAGGCCCCTGTAGTCGGTGCGGACCAAGGTAGCTTAGCCGCCGTTAGTTCCCCCCTGGCAGACCCCGTGCAGTCGGGAAGGCAGGCTGACTGGGTGACTGTGAGGAGGAAGCGTAGCCCTAAACAGAAGCCCCGTGTACACCGTCAACCCGTTCACATCTCTAACCGTTTTTCCCCACTCGACGATACACTCGCAGAGGATCAAACTCTGGTTATTGGCGACTCTGTTTTGAGAAATGTGAAGTTAGCGACACCAGCAACCATTGTCAATTGTCTTCCGGGGGCCAGAGCAGGCGACATCGAAGGACATTTGAAATTGCTGGCTAAGGCTAAGCGTAAATTTGGTAAGATTGTAATTCACGTCGGCAGTAATGACACTCGGTTACGCCAATCGGAGGTCACTAAAATTAACATTGAATCGGTGTGTAACTTTGCAAAAACAATGTCGGACTCTGTTGTTTTCTCTGGGCCCCTCCCCAATCAGACCGGGAGTGACATGTTTAGCCGCATGTTCTCCTTGAATTGCTGGCTGTCTGAGTGGTGTCCAAAAAATGAGGTGGGCTTCATTGATAATTGGCAAAGCTTCTGGGGAAAACCTGGTCTTGTTAGGAGAGACGGCATCCATCCCACTTTAGAGGGAGCAGCTCTCATTTCTAGAAATCTGGCCAATTTTTTGGGATCCTCCAAACTGTGACTGTCTAGCGTTTGGGACCAGGAGGCAGAGCTGTGGTCTTATACACCTCTCTGCAGCTTCTCTCCCCCTGCTATCCCCCTATTACCCATCCCCGTAGAGACGTGCCTGCTCCCAGACCACCAATAACTAGCAAAATCTATTTAAGCATAAAAATTCAAAAAGAAAAAATAATATAGCACCTTCAATTGCACCACAGACTAAAACAGTTAAATGTGGTCTATTAAACATTAGGTCTCTTTCTTCTAAGTCCCTGTTGGTAAATGATATAATAATTGATCAACGTATTGATTTATTCTGCCTAACAGAAACTTGGTAACAGCAGGATGAATATGTTAGTTTAAATGAGTCAACACCCCCGAGTCACACTAACTGTCAGAATGCTCGTAGCACGGGCAGGGGCGGAGGATTAGCAGCAATCTTCCATTCCAGCTTATTAATTAATCAAAAACCTAGACAGAGCTTTAATTCATTTGAAAGCTTGTCTCTTAGTCTTGTCCATCCAAATTGGAAGTCCCAAAAAACAGTTTTATTTGTTATTATCTATCGTCCACCTGGTCGTTACTGTGAGTTTCTCTGTGAATTTTCAGACCTTTTGTCTGACTTAGTGCTTAGCTCAGATAAGATATTATAGTGGGCGATTTTAACATCCACACAGATGCTGAGAATGACAGCCTCAACACTGCATTTAATCTATTATTAGACTCTATCGGCTTTGCTCAAAAAGTAAATGAGTCCACCCACCACTTTAATCATATTTTAGATCTTGTTCTGACTTATGGTATGGAAATAGAAGACTTAACAGTATTCCCTGAAAACTCCCTTTTGTCTGATCATTTTTTAATAACATTTACATTTACCCTGATGGACTACCCTGCAGTGGGGAATAAGTTTCATTACACTAGAAGTCTTTCAGAAAGCGCTGTAACTAGGTTTAAGGATATGATTCCTTCTTTATGTTCTCTAATGTCATATACCAACACAGAGCAGAGTAGCTACCTAAACTCTGTAAGGGAGTTAGAGTATCTTGTCAATAGTTTTACATCCTCATTGAAGACAACTTTGGATGCTGTAGCTCCTCTGAAAAAGAGAGCTTTAAATCAGAAGTGTCTGACTCCGTGGTATAACTCACAAACTCGTAGCTTAAAGCAGATAACCCGTAAGTTGGAGAGGAAATGGCGTCTCACTAATTTAGAAGATCTTCACTTAGCCTGGAAAAAGAGTTTGTTGCTCTATAAGAAAGCCCTTCGTGAAGCTAGGACATCTTTCTACTCATCACTAATTGAAGAAAATAAGAACAACCCAGGTTTCTTTTCAGCACTGTAGCCAGGCTGACAAAGAGTCAGAGCTCTATTGAGCTGAGTATTCCATTAACTTTAACTAGTAATGACTTCATGACTTTCTTTGCTAACAAAATTTTGACTATTAGAGAAAAAATTACTCATAACCATCCCAAAGATGTATCGTTATCTTTGGCTGCTTTCAGTGATGCCGGTATTTGGTTAGACTCTTTCTCTCCGATTGTTCTGTCTGAGTTATTTTCATTAGTTACTTCATCCAAACCATCAACATGCTTATTAGACCCCATTCCTGCCAGGCTGCTCAAGGAAGTCCTACCATTATTTAATGCTTCAATCTTAAATATGATCAATCTATCTTTGTTAGTTGGTTATGTACCACAGGCCTTTAAGGTGGCAGTAATTAAACCATTACTTAAAAAGCCATCACTTGACCCAGCTATCTTAGCTAATTATAGGCCAATCTCCAACCTTCCTTTTCTCTCAAAGATTCTTGAGAGGGTAGTTGTAAAACAGCTAACTGATCACCTGCAGAGGAATGGTCTATTTGAAGAGTTTCAGTCAGGTTTAGAATTCATCATAGTACAGAAACAGCATTAGTGAAGGTTACAAATGATCTTCTTATGGCTTCGGACAGTGGACTTATCTCTGTGCTTGTTCTGTTGGACCTCAGTGCTGCTTTTGATACTGTTGACCATAAAATTTTACTACAGAGATTAGAGCATGTCATAGGTATTAAAGGCATTGCGCTGCGGTGGTTTGAATCATATTTGTCTAATAGATTACAGTTTGTTCATGTAAATGGGGAATCTTCTTCACAGACTAAAGTTAATTATGGAGTTCCACAAGGTTCTGTGCTAGGACCAATTTTATTCACTTTATACATGCTTCCCTTGGGCAGTATTATTAGACGGTATTGCTTAAATTTTCATTGTTACGCAGATGATACCCAGCTTTATCTATCCATGAAGCCAGAGGATACGCACCAATTAGCTAAACTGCAGGATGTCTTACAGACATAAAGACATGGATGACCTCTAATTTCCTGCTTTTAAACTCAGATAAAACTGAAGTTATTGTACTTGGCCCCCCAAATCTTAGAAGCATGGTGTCTAACCAGATCGTTACTCTGGATGGCATTTCCCTGATCTCTAGTAATACTGTGAGAAATCTTGGAGTTATTTTTGATCAGGATATGTCATTCAAAGCGCATATTAAACAAATATGTAGGACTGCCTTTTTGCATTTACGCAATATCTCTAAATCAGAAAGGTCTTGTCTCAGAGTGATGCTGAAAAACTAATTCATGCATTTGTTTCCTCTAGGCTGGACTATTGTAATTCATTATTATCAGGTTGTCCTAAAAGTTCCCTAAAAAGCCTTCAGTTGGTTCAGAATGCTGCAGCTAGAGTACTGACGGGGACTAGCAGGAGAGAGCATATCTCACCCGTGTTGGCCTCCCTTCATTGGCTTCCTGTTAATGCTAGAATAGAATTTAAAATTCTTCTTCTTACTTATAAGGTTTTGAATAATCAGGTCCATCTTATCTTAGGGACCTCGTAGTACCATATTACCCCATTAGAGCGCTTCGCTCTCAGACTGCGGGCTTACTTGTAGTTCATAGGGTTTGTAAGAGTAGAATGGGAGGCAGAGCCTTCAGCTTTCAGGCTCCTCTCCTGTGGAACCAGCTCCCCAATTCAGATCAGGGAGACAGATACCCTCTCTACTTTTAAGATTAGGCTTAAAACTTTCCTTTCGCTAAGGCTTATAGTTAGGGCTGGATCGGGTGACCCTGGCCATCCCTTGGTTAGTTGCTTTAGACGTAGACTGTGTTTCATAATTATTGTATGGCCTTGCCTTGCAATGTGGAGCGCCTTGGGGCAACTGTTTGTTGTGATTTGGCACTATACAAGAAAAAAGTTGATTGATTGAGTTGATTCTACCAGAGGAATGATTTCTCCTTTAATTGGTAACTAGGTTGTTCAACATCAGTTATTACACTTTGATCCTTACATGGATCTGCATCTTTTTTTGAGGTTTTTCTCTCCTGCACTGTTTCCTCCCAGTTTTGACATGCACGCATCTGAATCACAGCACGGTGGTATTGATTGTATTTTTTTTTCTCAGCATCTTTTAATGCCTTCACAGTTTTAGCTTTGATCAGGATTTTGTCCTGTCCTTGGGCTTTAAGCGCCTCTGTGTTATCAACCAACACTGTCCTGTACTGGTCCTCTAAAGCAGTAAGTAATTTCTGCCTGGTGGTGATAACACCCTTATCAGGCCATTTAGGAGTTCCACCCTCCTGCATTTCTGTCAAAATTGACATCAGGATTTTTTTTCCTCCTCTTTTTGGTTTTTCTGATCCACTGATTTGAGATTGAATGTTTTAAATGAGGACCAGAGGTCCATCATTGACCTTGGTTCAGATATTGTCAATAGAAATACTGAAACGGAGGGCACACAGAAATGTAATGGAAAACACACGATAAAATTACACAGTTGCTGAATTTATTGACTTATTGCTCACGTGGCCCATTGTGAGATCCACCAGCCAACCTTCTACCGTGCTAGTGCAACAAGGCGTACCTCATCACACAGCAGACTGATGCAGTCTGTTAATTCACAATCTCACCTTGGTTTTAAATAAGCCAATAGATCAACAATTCAAACCTCCCACTCTTATCTACCCCACAGAAAGTACTAGTCAAACCCTTTTTTGCCACTGGAATTTTCTTCAGAACTGGAATCTTCATCCGTGGAAGAGCATCACAGGAATTTTCATCAAACCCGGAATTTCTTCAGTGTGGGGATTTACTGACCAGCACCGAACACCCCACTTCACAATCCCACAATACGAGGTCTATTAGAAAAGTATCGGACCTTATTATTTTTTTCAAAAACCATATGGATTTGAATCACGTGTGATTACTTCAGACATGCTTGAACACTCGTGGGCATGTGAGAGTTTTTTCACGCCTGTCGGTTACATCATTCGCCTGTGGGCAGTCTTTGAGTGAGGAGTCGCCCACCCTCTCGTCGATTTTTTCATTGTTTAGGAATGGCTCAGAGACTGCTGCTTTGTTTGATCAAATTTTTTTCAAAACTGTAAGGCACAACTGAGTGGACACCATTCGATAAATTCAGCTGGTTTTCGGTAAAAATTTTAACAGCTGATGAGAGATTTTGGTCTGGTAGTGTCGCTTTAAGGACGGCCCACGGTGCCTGACGGCGATCTGCGCTTCGAGGCAGCAGCGTCTCGTCGTTTCAAGTTGAAAACTTTCACATTTCAGGCTCTGTTGACCCAGGAAGTCGTCAGAGAACAGAGAACTTTCAGAAGAAGTCGGCATGAGGAGTTTATTCGGACATTCCATTGTTAACGGACATTTTGTAATGAAAGAACGTGCGGGCAGAGTTGCATGTTGGGCCGGACCCGACCGCGGGGGGTCGCGACAGGAAAAACAAACCTTAACGGGCAAGTTGGAACATGCCCAAGCTGTTAAACAATTTCTCAGTTACTCACTTGTTGAAAGCCATCAAAAGCCGCCTGAATTTTACAAATGGTTTTCAACACGGAGGTGTTTTTCCTGTCGCGGCGCACACAGATTCGCCGAGTCGTCACGGAAACGAATGCGAATTTGCGCGCACGTCTTTCATTACAAAATGTCCTTAAACAGTGGAATGTCCGCATAAAGTCCTCATGCTGGCCTCTTCTGAATCTTCTCTGTTCTCTCACGACATCCTGGGTGAATTAAGCCTTAAATTAGGATGTTTTCAGGTCAAAACAGGCCGATGACGGCGCCTGGAAGCGCTGCGCGACGTCCTGCTCGTGGGAAGTCCTTACACCGACAGAAACACCCCATAATCTCTCATCAGCCGTTAGACGTTCACGAAACACAGCTTAATTTCTCGAATAGTGTCCACTCGGATATTCCTCACAGGTCCAGAATAAATTTTGATAAAGCAACGCACGCCGTCTCGAGCAGCATGTGAAACAAAGGAATTCAGCTGAGAGGGCGGGACCACATCTCACTCAAGGCCTGCCCACAGGGAATGACATCACCGACACGCGTGAAAAAAACTCACGCATGCACACGAGGGTTCAAGCATGATTGGTGGAATCCACATCATTCAAATCCATATAGTTTTTAAAAAAAATAAAAAGTTAGGATACTTTTCTAATAGACTCGTATACTGTACAATAAACCGACAATCAACACTCCAGCACTGTGACCTTGTCCCCCAAGGTTAATCTCTCTCTGCACTTTTTTCTTTTCGCTGTCTTACTTCTATGTGGTGGTTATTTTACTACTAAACTCTTAAATGCTTCTTGACATATATTTCCTCTCAGTATACCGGTTACTTCTCTATTCTTCTTACTCATATTTTTCTATTTCTCTGTGACTTCCTCTTTTATTTTTCTGTTTCTCTAACTCCCTATTTTTATACTGTAATGGTAGTTTTTCTTTCTCAGAACTTTGATCTCTTCTGGTGTTAATGAAACGGAGACACCTGCCTTCCCACGTACACCACCACACTTTTTAAAATCGCCAATGTGCAGATTTAGAAAGGTTTTGCTTACCTTTCAGTATGGCTAGCCAAGGGCGTGAGTGGTGTCTGATGATGGAAGTAGGGCATCCTTTGATCGAGAGAAGACTCTGCAGTACTCCAGTTGGAAGTCTCAATAAGATGACACACAATTACAATTTCTTTTAAGAATAATTGTGTAACTCATGATCATGTTGGGATCACCAATTTTGTTGAGGATAACACCCTTCCCCACGTCCCAAAGGACCTGGAAGTGTTCCTCGAGTGTTTGTGAACCGTGAGAGACACAAAAGACTCAGAATTCAATTCCCATTTATACAGACCTTAAAGGGTTTATTGAAGAATACAGCAGAACAGATCAGAAGATTGTCAACAACCGAGCGCAGGGTGGGTTCAATGCAGCACACTTTATTACGCAACAACGACATCAACAGGTTGTGTGTCAGCAAAGAACCCCGAAATCTGGAAACCCACAGTCTTTATACAGTTCAGTTTAGTTCAGTTGGGGTGTTACCATCTTCTAACTGGAGGCCGGGGCAAGGCCGGGGTGTGACATGAACGGTCTTTGGGAAACAGGTTATAATGATGAAACATTATTCCAACTACATGATAAATCAACCAAAGCATTTCCAAAAGATTATGTGCACTTTAGCAAAATATCAGATTCTTAAACATATTATAGCATAAGCATCATGCCGGCATCAAATAATGACTTTATTCAAAGTGGTCAATGCCAGGCTTACCTACAGGAAATCAACAACATGCCAGCAGTTACACATGGTCAATACAATTCATCACAAACACATATTATAATCCTTAATCAACCCATATAATATTGTATCATTTCAGAACCATCATAAATCAATTAAACACCCATCAAAGCATAAGCATACACATTTCATTCATTTGGCATCATGATAAATCCCTTAAACACATTATGGCAGAAATATCACACCAGAACCTAAAGTCAACTTTATTCAATCCATACAGTACCTAATTCGTTAGAACAGGACCGTGCACATACTTCTAAACATTTGTTACTTTTTCAAAATGATGAACACAAAGCATTTTATACAATTTAATAACTTTTAACATTGTTAGCATGCAAAGCTAATTATGAGCAAAATAGCAAATATAACTTCATTGCAAGTGTAGTGGAGACAATACTGTGTATATAGTCAATATATACAAATATATACACAAACTCAGCTACGAAGAACCCCAGAGTAAGATACCCCAGGGATGCCCAAGAGGGGGGGAGCATGAGCATCCCAATCCGACGGAGTTACCGTTAACGACCCAAGCAAGCAACCACGGATTACGAGAGCAGTCTGCATGTGTGGCAAGGTCTGCAAAAACCACAGAGGCCTGAAGATCCACCAGGCAAAGATGGCCTGCCTAAGGAAGAGCTCAGTGGAGCAATGCTCAGGAACCGCAGTTGGAGCAACAGCTCCTGGTGCACTAACGATACCTGGTGAGACGGAGAAGGGGCCAGGGCTGGATTCACCCCACAGTCCCCGGCATCTCCAGGCAACATGAGTTCCATCTCCAAACAGGAAGTCAGAACAACGAAGGGTGGTATGGTCAGCCGCAAACAGCAAGGAGTGGCAAAAATTGGATGAGGACATCGACAAGTGCTTGCAAGTCATTGCGAAGGGCAGTGTCGACCATCATAATGATGGTACACATATATACTACGACGTCCTTCCATGTCCAGCTAATATGCACACTTGGAGCTTAGTAGACACTCCTGAGTGCAAGCTGTGCTGGAAGAGGGGCACCCTCCTCCAGCACAGGAGCATATCCTGAGCTGCTGCCCCAAAGCGCTAGGTGAGGGGCATTACCGCTGGCACCTCGACCAAGTTCTAAGAACTTTGGCGGATTCCATCTGCACAGCGATACAGCACAGTAAGACTCAGTCTCAGATGGCCCCCAAACAGACCATCTCGTTTATTAGACCGGGCAGAAGGTTCAGCAATATCAACCTAGCTCTTCAGTGGGGCTCCTCACCACTGCCTGTGATTGGCAGCTCCAAGTTGACCTGGGTAAACATCTCAAATTTCCGGCCAACGTCGCAACCACTTCTCTCTGCCCACATATGGTGCTGACATCAGAGTCAACGAAGCAGGTGATCCTTCTGGAATTGACTGTCCCATGGGAGGATCGAATAGATGAAGCCAATGAGCGAAAGAGGGCCAAGTACGATGAGCTCATCAGAGAATGACAGAGCAATGGCTGGAAAGCCCGTTGTGAACCGGTTGAGATCAGGTGCCAAGGCTTTGCTGGCCATTCATTGCTGTGCACCCTCAAACTCCTTGGAGTGAAATGACTGCAGGCGAAAAGAGCAAACAAGAATATGCTAGAGGCTGCAGAGAGGGCCTCAAGGTGGCTGTGGATCCGAAGGGGGGATACGTGGAACAACTAGCCACTTGGACACAAGCCGGGACCTCATCAACCCCGGCTAGGTTGCCCAGGTGAGGCTGTATGAAGATTAAAGACCCGAAACACCTAATGACCCTGGGTTCTTTATTGATGATGTGTCCAAGTAGCACCAGAAGATGTATTAAACTCCTCCCAATATAGAAATAAAGCCAGCAACACTCAAGTGTCCTTCTTAATAAAGGTTTTAATGTCTCACGGCAAGGCAACAGGATCAGGAGCACAAACGCATTTCAACTTGGTCTTCCTCAGTGTGTGATGCCATTCAGGAAATGACGTCTTTTATAATAACACCAATCAAAAACAGGTGTAGAACTCCACAAAACATGCCAATGCAGACACTAATAAAAAACCCATACATTCAGAAGCTGAGAATGATAATAAGAAGAAACCCACTGTAGAAAAAATACACTATAAAAAAGAAGTACACATTATCATCACATAGATAATTCAAGAAAAGGCCTCCCAAACCATAAGGTGCCAACCTGAGGCACTGTGTTGCAATGTGACACATATACATCTCATAAGCTACACACAAAACATATATACAGGTCTACAACAGCAGCTGTAGCTTGTGTAACAGAGTTAATATGGACTGTTAAATCCCTGTAAATCATCCATTACCCAGGCCGAAGTCACCAAGGTGGTTAGAAAGCTCCTCGGTGACAAGGCTCCTGGGGTGGATGAAATCCGTCCTGAGTACCTTAAGTCTCTGGATGTTGTGGGACTGTCTTGGCTGACACGCCTCTGCAGTATTGCGTGGCAATCGGGGACAGTGCCTCTGGATTGGCAGACCGGGGTGGTGGTCCCTCTGTTTAAGAAGGGGGACCAGAGGGTGTGTTCCAACTATAGGGGGGATCACACTCCTCAGCCTCCCTGGTAAGGTCTATTCCAGAGTACTGGAGAGGAGAACCTCGGATTCAGGAGGAGCAGTGTGGTTTTTGTCCTGGTCGTGGCACACTGGACCAGCTCTACACGCTCCATCGGGTGCTCGAGGGTTCATGGGAGTTCGCTCCCAACCAGTCCACATGTGTTTTGTGGATCTGGAGAAGGCGTTCGACCGTGTCCATCGGGGCACCCCGTGGGGAGTGCTCCGGGAGTACGGGGTCCGGGGTCCTTTGCTAAGGGCTATCCGGTCCCTGTACGACCACAGCAGGAGCTTGGTTCGCATTGCCGGTAGTAAGACAAACCTGTTTCCAGTGCACGTTGGCCTCCGCCAGGGATGCCCTTTGTCACCGGTTCTGTTCATTATTTTTATAGACAGAATTTCTAGGCGCAGCCAGGGTGTACAGGGGGTCTGGTTTGGGAACCACAGAATCTCATCTCTGCTGTTTGTGGATGATGTGGTTCTGTTGGCTTCATCAAATCAGGACCTTCAGCGTGCACTGGGGCGGTTTGCAGCCGAGTGTGAAGCGTCCGGGGTGAAAATCAGCAGCTCCAAATCCGAGGCCATGGTTCTCGACCGGAAAAAGGTGCTTTGCCCTCTTCAGGTCGGTGGAGTGTCCTTGCCTCAAGTGGAGGAGTTTAAGTATCTCGGGGTCTTGTTCAGGAGTGAGGGACAGATGGAGCATGAGATTGATAGACGGATCGGTGCAGCATCTGCAGTGATGCGGTCACTGTATCGTAACCGTCGTGGTGAAGAGAGAGCTGAGTAGGGGGGCAAAGCTTCGATTTACGGATCTTGATCCTCACGAGTACAAGCGGGGCCGAGATGAGTTTCCCTCCGCAGGGTGGCTGGGCGCTCCCATAGAGATAGGGTGAGGAGCTCGGTCACTCGAGAGGAGCTCTGAGTCGAGCCGCTGCTCCTCCACGTCGAAAGGAGACAGTTGAGGTGGCTCGGGCATCTATTCCGGATGCCCCCTGGACGCCTCTCTGGAGAGGTGTTCCGGGTACGTCCCATTGGGAGGAGGCCCCGGGGAAGACCCAGGACACGCTGGAGGGACTACATCTCTCAGCTGGCTTGGGAACACCTTGGGGTTCCCCCGGTGAAGCTGGGGGAGGTGTGTTTGGATTGGGAGGGCTTGGCGGCTTTGCTTGAGCTGCTGCCCCCGCTACTCGACCTGGATAAAGCGGAAGAAAATGGATGGATGGATGGAAATCCCTGTAATAGTTTTTTCTTATTGTTCTTTTGTTTCCTTGTATTTTTGTTATTACCTGGTACTATATTTTATTTTATGTATTGCTCTGTATTTTAGTTGGTCCTCCAGGTTCTTCTTCATTGGTGGTTTTCTTTTTTCTTCTTCGTGTGATTCCGCTATAAATTCGGGAGTATCTGCCCACCTCTTCCTCTTTTGCTTGCTCTTATGGAAGAGGTAGTGTTGGGAAAGTGTAGGTACCGGCCCACAACAGGGGGCGCAAAAGAACGGACAATGGAGGAAGTCAATACAACACTTTACTGTTGTGAAAGGGCACAACAACACAACAGATTACAAATAGACAAAGGTCAAATCACAACAGGTGTCGTGGGGGCAGGCATCGAAGATAGGATAGAATTCTGTCCAAAGAGAACCGGAACCACACGATTTCCTCCGCCACCAGACCCGGGAATACTGGAGCGCCAAGTCCCGAACTCCCAGGTGGCCACTGCCTTCCCCGCGTGTCGATCTGGTACTGCTGGCGAGGAACAAAAAAACAATTAAAGGTGGGCGCGTATGCACCCAGCAATTCACACGGCAGGAAAACCAACTCCACCTCTTGTTGGAAAAAGAGTCTGTTACACGATACACAAAAAGTCACAAAAGGTTGCTGTCGAATAAATCTCCACAGCCAGCTGATATCTCGCCAGAGGTGGAGATGAACGTCTTGCTGATATACTGATGCTGATCAGATGAGTGGTGACAGCTGTCATAGGTGATGAGTGTCAGCTGTCACCCCCGGCTACTCCTGTTAGGCGGCAGCGCCCTCTGGTGCCTGGAGCCCGCACTCCAGGCAGGGTGCCCTCTGATGGTGGTGGGCCAGCAGTACCTCCTCTTCAGCGGCCCACACAACAGGTAGGTGGACTATGTCATCTGTTTCCATCCTGTGTTTCTAAATTTTTATTTTGTTCATTTCGACTTTTAATATCATTTACTTCAATGTAACCGCATGTGCATTGTGTTATGGAGCTGGATGGTGCACTTAAAGTTGGTATATCTAGTCGGGTGCACATGTGGTGTATGTTATGTTGTGTGTGTGTGTGGTGTGTGGGTGTTGTTGTGGTGTGTGTTATCCAGAGTTGGACGGACTAGTCTTACAGTAGCCTGTCTTTTTTGTGTTGTTTTATGCATATTACCAGATCACAGTCAATAAATGGAGTGAGCGCCTCCTCCCTCCAATGAGCCATATGGTGTGCTGTGAGTTCGTCTGCACCACATCAACCAGTATCACAACACGACGCAGTGTGAAGAATAGGACGGTCACACTTGCATATAACACATTTAGGCACCAGTGGACAAAAGGTCAACCTTAACCTTAAGACGTGCGGACGGATTCACGCGTCACGACGCAGCCGCTCATGGCGCGGGACAAACAACACCTCCGTGTTGGAAACCATTCGTAAGATTCGGACGGCTTTCGGTGGCTTTTCAGTCGAGTGAGTATCTGAGAAATTGTTTAACAGCTGGGCATGTTCCAGCTTGTCCTGTGAGACTTCCAACACGGAGGTGTTGTTTGTCCTGGGCCATGAGCGGCTGCGTCGCGACGCACAAATCCGTCCGCACGTCTTTCATTACAAAATCTCCTTTAACAGTGGAATGTGCTGATAAAGTGCTGATCCCGACCTCTTCTGAAACTTCTCTGCTAGTCACACGATGTCCTGCATCAACAGAGCCTTAAATTTGGAAGTGATCTGCTCGTTACAGCCTGTCGATGGCCGCCGGGGGCGCGGGGCACCATCCGCCGCCGTGGGCCGTTTTTAATCCAGTTTTAATGGTCCTTAATCCGTGTGATACCGATAGAATCTTCACCGAAAGCCATCTGAATCTTCCAAATGGTTTCCATCTGGCTGTCTGGCAGAGTTTCTGAAAAAACTTTCATGGAACAAAGCGGCAGTCGCTCCGCCATTCCTAAACAATAAAAATCCGATGAGGGGGGACCAGTGCTCACTCAAAGCCTGCCCACAGGCGAATGACGCAACCGAAAAAACTCACGCATGTGCACGAAGGTTCAAGCTTGTCTGATGCAAGCACACGATTCAAATCCATATAGTTTTTGAAAAAAATAAAAAGGTTGAATACTTTTCTAACAGACCTCATACAGCTGATGAAAAATGGGAGCAAAAACAACAATGTTGCATTTATATTTTTGTTTTGTGTATATTTGGTTGTGTAATTTATATTGTAGTGTGTGTGCAGAGTATACATCAGCCCTCTGATGCCTTTTACTTTTCAAGCCATGATGTCTTTATTGATGATGTCTCTGATGCAGTGGTGGGCACAGCTAACCAAAAAATTAGCTTCAGTAACAGATAATGAGCTAACTAAAAAGTTATCTTTTATAAAGCTAAACCGATAAACCACCCAAAGATTTATCGGAAGCTACAGCTAAACCGATAACTTCCATATTGTCTCCATTATACCTTGCAACTACTAACAAGCTGATTTTGAGTTTTAAACACCACAATCACTTCTGGTAGCATCAAAGGAGACTACAGACCCAAACATGAGTCAGCACTTCTGTCTTTGTGCACCCTGCCCCCTGCCTAAAGCTCTTGTTTATTACATACTTGCAGCAGTGAAGCAATTAAGAGGAGCCGCAAACCTCAACTCTCCACTGAATAGCAGTGTCGCCGTGAGGCAGAGGTTCTTGGAAAATAAATGCAGTGCTGAATTATGTTTTGAATTTATAATAACTTAATACCGAAAGAATACTCCATTAATGTCAATACTGTCACTTTACAAAGTTAAAACATAAGATATATCTTTTAATTTTAAATAATGCACTATGTTGGGAAAGTGTAGTGACACGGACCCACAACAGGGGGCGTAAATGAACGGACAATGGAAGGAGTCAAATTATAACACTTTACTGGTGTGAATGTCACAACCAACACAGCATAATCAGAATGTCAACAGTCAATTAATAAAGGTGTCGTGTGGGCAGGCTCGACGATAGGAGAACGCCCGTCTGGAAACAAACCGAACCACACGATTTCCACCGCCACCTGAACCCGAGGAATACTGGAGCTGCCAAGTTCCAGAGGCCCCAGGTGGCCACTTTCCCCCCGGAGTGTCGGATCTGGTACTGCTCCAGATGAAGATGATATCTCGGCAGTTTGGTGGAGGTGTCTTCCCTCGCTTTTATACCAGATGTGGATTGGATGATTAGTGACAGCTGTCACGGATGATGGGTGACAGCTGTCACCACGGCTTGTTCTGAGGCGGCAGCGCCCTCTCGTGCCTGAAGCCCGCACTTCAGGCAGGGCGCCTTCTGGTGGTGGGCCAGCAGTATCTCCTTTTCTGGCAGCCCAACACAACACACGAATTCTAAAGTTTTTAACAAACAGACAGATGCCAAAGGTATTATGGGTAAAATGTGCCTCCGCTAACACTGATTGGTTTGACTCATTCATTGTATGTAAAAACCAACACATTAATGTGGTGTGTGTGTGTGTTGGTGTTTGCATATAAATGTGCTTGTGTAAAATATGCCTTTTTTATTTGTAAAAAAAAAAAAAAAAAAGCCAAAATGTCAAGTTGATATAACCAGGGTCAAAATAAATAGAACACTACCATCAGCTGGCATCGACGCTTATACTGCCATGAACACTACTGGCCAGTAGATGGTAGTAGAGACCGTGAAAACTTGCCAAAACAAATTCCAGATAAGCTGTGTCTGCCTACATTTAAGATGTGTGGAATTTAATAATCACAAATTGAATTTCAGACATCTTATATATTACTCTGGAACAAAGATGACAGACAGTGTTTGACATAACAGGACTCTAAATAGCAAACAGGAATCAATTGCAATGATTCCAATTGAAAATAAGTGGCAAAGCAATATGGCTTCTTCTGGCATTTTTACATAAAATAAACACAATACAACATCTATAAACCCAGAGAATATACGAGGTCTGTGAGAAAAGTATCCGTCCTTTTTATTTTATGCAAAAAATATATGGATTTGATTCATATGTTTTTACATCACCAGCTTGAACCTTCAAGTGTATGCGTGAGTTTTTCCACACCTGTCGTTTGCGTCATCACCTTTGGGCAGGCTTTGAGTGAGAACTGGTCCACCCCTCTCTCATTGTTTCATTGTGAGGAAATGGCGGAATGATTTGGGCTTTTTTCCATCAACTTTTTCAGAAACTGGTTAGAGACAGGCAGCTGGAAACCATTGGAAAAATTTATCTGGTGTGAAAATTTTAACGGCTTCAACAGAGAATAAGGAGTGTTACTACAGCTTTAAGGACAGCCCACAATGGCGCGCCACGCTCCGAGCCGCCATCGGATAGCAGAAACCACCACAATCATTTCTAAACGGATGGCTGTGTGGAGCCGGGACCATCGTGTGCAATTTCTCTGGTTATCACAAGAGCTGGACATCAGCCATTTTCCGGCAGATTTCACTTTTAACAAGAGATTTTGTCATGGAAAGCCGCGCGGGAGGCTTTGCGCATCACGACCGATTCGCTGATGAAGCGAGACAAAGGAACACACTCCGTTTCGGAGTGTTAGAGGACAAGTTGGGACAAGCTCAGCTCTCCACAATTTCTCTTATACTCACTCGACTGGTAAGCACTGAAAGCCCGAGATAGGCTTGTCCCAACTTGTCCTCTAAAACTTCAGACGTGACATTAAGTTAAATAACTTAAAAACTGTTTGCCTCTGGATGACTTGGGTGATATTGCTAGCGTAGTACTAGGGGGTTAAATAAATGAGCTTTTCTTTCTTTTCTGTCACCAGGTCTCGTTTGTCTGCAGAGGATAGAGTGTTTTTTTTCTGGAACCAACCTCTTCTCTGTTTACAGACGACAGAGCAGTTTCTTCTGGAACCAGCTCTTCTCTGTTTTCCAGAGGATAGAGCTGTACATCTACTACAAAAACATTTGTAGGTACTCAATTGATTTTTAAACTTAATAAATGTTTGTACCTATAAAGCTTTGTTCACCACGCCCCCAAAAATATGTTAGCAGTCTAAAAATTATCAGACCAAAACTTATCGGAAGATAATTGGTCCGATGATTTTTCAATTTTCAATTTATTTTCATTCATATAGCGCCAAATCACAACAGAATTGCCTCAAGGCACTTCACACAAGTAAGGTCACACATTCACACAATGATGGTTTTGAAAGTTATCTGAAAAGCAAATCCGATAATGAAAACTTTAGCTTCGATAATTTGCGGATTAGCGGAACTGTGCCTACCACTGCTCTGATGTCTTTGACTTTATAAATAGGTTCTACATATATAGGGTTCCATAGGGGTCTGTCTTAGGCCCCCTGCTTTTTTCCGTTTATATAGCACCCCTTGGGCATATACTGCGACGATTACTTTTCACTGCTACGCAGATGATACTCAGTTGTGCAAGCAGACAACTGCTTGTAATCTCATACACATCAAGACTTTGTAGGATTGTCTTGCATCAGTGAAAAGCTCGATGTTGAGCAATTTCTTACCTTTAAATTTGGAGAAGACCGAAATGATGGTCCTTGGTCCAGTGAAGACATAGACAACCAGTTTGACCAGCTAATGCTTAACCTATACTCAGTGTCCACACATCACACTGATAAAGTGAGAACTTTGGGGTGATTTTGATCCCACGTTGTCCTTTGAGCTACACATTAGAGATATGACGACTGCTTTTTCCACCTTCGTAATATAGTGATAAATCATCCCATTCTGACTATGGCTGATGCAGAGACCCTGATCCATGCATTTGTCTCCTCGAGACTAGATTATTGCAGTGGTCTATTCCTTGGGATTGCTGCAGTCCAGCTTTAGAGGTCTCCATTGGTTCAAAATGCTGCTGCCAAAATTTAACAAGAAACAGAAAGTTCAACCACATTACACCAATTTTGGCCTACCTTCACTGGCTTACTGTCTCTGTGAGGTCTAATTTTAAGGTTCTGTTGCTTGCTTCTAAATTTAATCATGGACTAGAACCTCCTAACCAAGCTGACCTAATTACAACCCCACGTACCGGCCCATGCTTGGGCATTCTCAGGACACAGGACTACTTTGTGTCCCAAAGTTATAAAAAAAAAAGTCTGCAGGGCACAGAGCTTGCCCTGTCTTGTGTAATGATCTCCCTGCAGAGATAAAACTGTTAGATTCCACAGAGACATTCATGTCCAGACTAAAGACCACATCTGTTCTCCCTCTTGTTAGAACTAGCATAATGGTGTAGTATCAAATTAATGTTTCCTCTCCTTTTATTTCATATTAATCAGCAGCAGAAGAGGTCTCAGCCTCATTATATCTAATGCTTCTCTGCTTCTATTGTGATTTATTGCTCGGGAATTAATGCCTCAGTGCAGTTATTTCCAGCTTACTGCTTCTGCCTTTTTCTCATCTGTCCAACGCACTAACAACACCTTTAATGGATGCTGGTCCTCACCCCAGGACATCAGACTGACCCCAGGAAACCCTACCAATTCAAACACCTGGAGACACAGAGATGAAAGACCCACAATAGACTGCTTTTAATTTCAATTAGAGACATTTTTGTTGCTCTTCTGGCTCTGACTTCTGTTTCTTGGTTTGTAAAGAAATTATTGCAAAATTTGTAAAAACTTTGTAACTGCTGGAATGGCCTAAGCAGTGGGTCCACCTCTCTTGAGTTTGATCTGCTTGAGGTTGAGGTTTCTTCCTCATTATCCCAAGAGGGAAGGTTTTTTTTTTTACCACTGTCACCTGTGTGCTTGCTCAGGGCCCCTTCACATATAGTATAAATGTGGCCGAATTGCACATGAAGCAGGAATCCGTTTGCAATACTGTAAAATTGGAGCTGCCTTATTAATGCCTCGTATACTTGTTGCTACAACCTATTTTGCGCACACCAGCGGCAGAAAGACAGAGTATGCCCTGTGAGAGCCCATTCAATCACTCTTGTGGCAGGTGTCGGCCAAATTCCAGGTGACACAAACATCTAACACTACTCTCTTGGCACTTAGAAAATGTGTGGCCATTACTTTTGTTAGCACGACAACAATCAGCAGACGATCACTTTCGAGCTGGCGTTGAAATTTGTCGAAGTGCCCCCATGACTGTGAAGTTGCCAAGTACACATGTGACATGCCAGAGTGTCGGTCCCCCCCACAACACGTGCTTGTGTGTTTCGCACACTCCATCATCCTCCTGGTCGTTACTGTGAGTTTCTCTCTGTGAATTTTCAGAACTTTTGTCTGACTTAGTGCTTAGCTCAGATAAGATAATTATAGTGGGCGATTTTAACATCCACACAGATGCTGAGAATGACAGCCTCAACACTGCATTTAATCTATTATTAGACCTCAATTGGCTTTGCTCAAATGTAAATGAGTCCACCCACCACTTTAATCATATCTTAGATCTTGTTCTGACTTATGGTATGGAAATTGAAGACTTAACAGTATTCCCTGAAAACTCCCTTCTGTCTGATCATTTCTAATACATTACATTTACTCTGATGGACTACCCAGCAGTGGGGATAAGTTCATTACACTAGAAGTCTTTCAGAAAGTGCTGTAACTAGGTTAAGGATATGTTTCCTTCTTTATGTTCCTAGGCCATATACCAACACAGTGCAGAGTAGCTACCTAAACTCTGTAAGTGAGATAGAGTATCTCGTCAATAGTTTTACATCCTCATTGAAGACAAAATGGATGCTGTAGCTCCTCTGAAAAAGAGAGCTTTAAATCAGAAGTGCCTGACTCCGTGGTATAACTCACAAACTCGCAGCTTAAAGCAGATAACCCGTAAGTTGGAGAGGAAATGGCATCTCACTAATTTAGAAGATCTTCACTTAGCCTGGAAAAAGAGTCTATTGCTCTATAAAAAAGCCCTCCGTAAAGCTAGGACATCTTACTACTCATCACTAATTGAAGAAAATAAGAACAACCCCAGGTTTCTTTTCAGCACTGTAGCCAGGCTGACAAAGAGTCAGAGCTCTATTGAGCCGAGTATTCCTTAACTTTAACTAGTAATGACTTCATGACTTTCTTTGCTAATAAAATTTTAACTATTAGAGAAAAAATTACTCATAACCATCCCAAAGACGTATCGTTATCTTTGGCTGCTTTCAGTGATGCCTGTATTTGGTTAGACTCTTTCTCTCAGATTGTTCTGTCTGAGTTATTTTCATTAGTTACTTCATCCAAACCATCAACATGTCTGTTAGACCCCATTCCTACCAGGCTGCTCAAGGAAGCCCTACCATTATTTAATGCTTCGATCTTAATATGATCATCTATCTTTATTAGTTGGCTATGTACCACAGGCTTTTAAGGTGGCAGTAAATTAAACCGTACTTAAAAAGCCATCACTTGACCCAGCTATCTTAGCTAATTATAGGCCAATCTCCAACCTCCTTTTCTCTCAAAAATTCTTGAAAGGGTAGTTGTAAAACAGCTAACTGATCATCTGCAGATGATGGTCTATTTGAAGAGTTTCAGTCAGGTTTTAGAATTCATCATAGTACAGAAACAGCATTAGTGAAGGTTACAAATGATCTTCTTATGGCCTCAGACAGTGGACTCATCTCTGTGCTTGTTCTGTTAGACCTCAGTGCTGCTTTTGATACTGTTAAAATTTTACTTTTATACTGACCATAAAATTTTATTACAGAGATTAGAGCATGCCATAGGTATTAAAGGCACTGCGCTGCGGTGGTTTGAATCATATTTATCTAATAGATTACAGTTTGTTCATGTAAATGGGGAATCTTCTTCACAGACTAAGGTTAATTATGGAGTTCCACAAGGTTCTGTGCTAGGACCAATTTTATTCACTTTATACATGCTTCTCTTAGGCAGTATTATTAGACGGCATTGCTTAAATTTTCATTGTTACGCAGATGATACCCAGCTTTATCTATCCATGAAGCCAGAGGACACACACCAATTAGCTAAACTGCAGGATTGTCTTACAGACATAAGGACATGGATGACCTCTAATTTCCTGCTTTTAAACTCAGATAAAACTGAAGTTATTGTACTTGGCCCCACAAATCTTAGAAACATGGTGTCTACCAGATCCTTACTCTGGATGGCATTACCCTGACCTCTAGTAATACTGTGAGAAATCTTGGAGTCATTTTTGATCAGGATATGTCATTCAAAGCGCATATTAAACAAATATGTAAGACTGCTTTTTTGCATTTACGCAATATCTCTAAAATTAGAAAGGTCTTGTCTCAGAGTGATGCTGAAAAACTAATTCATGCATTTATTTCCTCTAGGCTGGACTATTGTAATTCATTATTATCAGGTTGTCCTAAAAGTTCCCTGAAAAGCCTTCAGTTAATTCAAAATGCTGCAGCTAGAGTATTGACGGGGACTAGAAGGAGAGAGCATATCTCACCCATATTGGCCTCTCTTCATTGGCTTCCTGTTAATTCTAGAATAGAATTTAAAATTCTTCTTCTTACTTATAAGGTTTTGAATAATCAGGTCCCTTCTTATCTTAGGTACCTCATAGTACCATATCACCCCAATAGAGCGCTTCGCTCTCAGACTGCAGGCTTACTTGTAGTTCCTAGGGTTTGTAAGAGTAGAATGGGAGGCAGAGCCTTCAGCTTTCAGGCTCCTCTCCTGTGGAACCAGCTCCCAATTCAGATCAGGGAGACAGACACCCTCTCTACTTTTAAGATTAGGCTTAAAACTTTCCTTTTTGCTAAAGCTTATAGTTAGGGCTGGATCAGGTGACCCTGAACCATCCCTTAGTTATGCTGCTATAGACTTAGACTGCTGGGGGGTTCCCATAATGCACTGAGTGTTTCTTTCTCTTTTTGCTCTGTATGCACCACTCTGCATTTAATCATTAGTGATTGATCTCTGCTCCTCTCCACGGCATGTCTTTTTCCTGGTTCTCTCCCTCAGCCCCAACCAGTCCCAGCAGAAGACTGCCCCTCCCTGAGCCTGGTTCTGCTGGAGGTTTCTTCCTGTTAAAAGGGAGTTTTTCCTTCCCACTGTCGCCAAGTGCTTGCTCACAGGGGGTCGTTTTGACCATTGTGGTTTTTACGTAATTATTGTATGGCCTTGCAATATAAAGCGCCTTGGGGCAACTGTTTGTTGTGATTTGGCGCTATATAAATAAAATTGATTGATTGATTGAAGCGCATGTGAGTGCTTGCTGTCCTCACGTGGAAATACATAAAAAAAAATATATCACTTTTGCGATGGGCTAGAGAGCACACAGCGCGCACATTGGCAGGCTATCCTAGCTGAAACAGACCATCAATTCATGTGGATACACAGCAGGCATTCTGAATGTCACTGCTTGTCCTGTGAGCGGCGCGCAGCAGGACTATATGACAAGCCAACAGTGCGACAAATGTGCCACTTTCAGTTACGTATCAGCAGAAATACGCCACAACAAATGCCATTTGGTCAGTTATCATGGCACTGCTTTCACTTTTGTAAAAAATACGTTCATCTGCTTGTTGATTTTAGCCATTTCACACTCCTGTTATGAGACAGTGATTGTTGCACAGTGGTAAAGTTTCCATCTGATAATCAGAGCTTATGTAAATTGCAGGTTCGAATCCCATGAGTGGCATTTTTTTTTTTATTAATCAGGGTTATTTAACCGTGGCGTTCTGTATTCCGTCCCCTTTTATTTATTAATCATATCAACCCAGTGATATTCATTAATTATACAGCTGGGTTTTTATTTTATTTTTCTCCATATCAGTGACTTAATGTGGTGCAATACATCCCAGCTGCTCGCACTGTGTTCCCGCAGTGACAGGTTCGCGCATGCTTCTGCACAGCATCGTCGCATGCACAAAACCATCGCAGCGGGATCGTTCATGCCTACCCGTCAGCTCAATGTTTTCGTGGTTCGCTCATATGAGCCGTTCCACCGTGACTCGCCCTGATTTGTACTTATTCATACTATGTGTGAAGGGGCCCTTAGGGGGGGTTGGTAAGGTTAGACCTTACTTGTGTGAAGTGCCTTGAGGCAGCTTTGTTGTGATTTGGAGCAATATGGAGGGGAGGTGATGGTCTAGCAGTTAAAGTGTTGGGCTTGAGACCAGAGGATCCTCAGTTCAAATCCCTGCCTGACTGGAAAATCCCGAAGGGCCCTTGGGCAAGGTCCTTAATCCCCTAGTTGCTCCTGGTGTGTAATGAGTTCCTTGTATGGCAGCACCCTCACACTGGGGTGAATGTGAGGCATTATTTGTAAGGTGCTTTGAGCGTCTGATGCAGAAGGAAAAGTGCTATATAAATGCAGTCCATTTACCATTAATAAATATACGGCATTGAGGAAAAAGTGAAAATGTGAGAGAATGCCATAAAAACAATGGAGCGCATTAAACCAAAAGTAAAAATGAAAAGAGACCAGTACATTGCTCTACATGCTTCAACATAAAATCAACAGAAGAGCAATCTGCACATTGCTGTTAGCACCGAACACAGAGACAACAGTACAATATTCAGAGCCAAATCAGAACAACGCTGCCTCAAGTCACTTCACAGGCGTGTGCTCTAACCTTACGTCACTTCGATTACCATTTTCCTTCTGGTACAGTCACTTGAAGCTTTCTTAAGCCTCACTCAAAAACTACTAAATGTGTTGGACACACAGGTCACAGCCATGCAGAAGGTATCTGGAGGGAAGTTTCTGAAGGAGTACGGATGTGATACTTGTCATGTACAGGTTGTACACCTGTTGAGCACAAACTTATAGAAGGAAACCTACTACCACCTCTACTGCGTTGCATTCCGACGTCGACATTCCAGTGTTAGCACAGCCAATATCACTTTGTGCCTCTTCTCATCTTCTGTCATCTGCCTGTAGATGTCCAACACCCTCAGACGTTGCAATGGTATGGTGACAGCCATTAGCGCCCTCAGCTGTAATGCTGAACAGACTGTGTGTACATGTTTTTCACAGCTTTATTAAAGACCATTATTTAATATTACAACAATAAAACAGCTTTTGCATCCTCTGGACACGAGCCTCAAAGTTGCGCCGCTGTCCAGGGGCCTGAAAGCGTGAAAATGCCCACTGTGGGTCTGTGCTACATTATGGGGCAGCACTCCAGCAGACATCAGTACAGAGGTCACATCTGATCACATCTCCTCTCCTTTTTTAAATTACAACTGGTGCGTCACATTATTTGTGTGTTGGGGTGTGGGGTGGAGGTTGGTCTGGTGCAAACTGTGGAATATAATCCTGGTGGTGTCCTCTTCTTTCCTTCTCGAATGCTACACGAGCTCTCCAATATATGTGTACCTGTCTTGCCACTTGTGAGACGTGCGGGTTGCGTGTGCTGTGTGCACGCCACGCATAGGGTGGAGAGTGAGATGTACTTCTGTCTTGTGGACTGAACATATCACAGGTGTGGATTACTTGTGTAGTACTTCTGATGCACAGCACCCATTGTCAGGTCCATCCCTGTCTGGTCCCATGTCCTTCCCTGCTTTGGTCTGTCAAGCCGGGCTGAGGCCCAGCATCAGGGGCGGCTGAACGTGCAAAGCAGACTCCCAGACTAGGCTTTTGGGTGTGAGAGAAGTCATGGTCTTTATTCCAGACTTTGGTACGGTACACATGTGATCAGTCAGTGAAGCAGCAGTACAAACAGGGTCTGGCAGATACGCAGTCATGGACGAGCAGGGTTCAGTGGCATGAGCAAATACAGACATCCGGGAAGAGGCAAGAGGCATAGTCGCTGAGTACAAAGCAGAAATCGGAATACGGCAAGGCATCAATCAGGACTGTGAACGGGTGCTGGAAAGTGTACAAAAGACAACAATCTGACAGTGAGCTGTGAGACTGTGAGGGCTTAAATAACAGGTGGTGTAAACGAGGTGCATGTGCAGACTGATTAGGTCATGTGTGGAGGGAAGATTCTAGAAAGGGGCGTGGTCAGTGGACAAAGATTAAACACTGTGCAAGATAGGGAGGAAGAGAGTGCACAAAGTGGAGTGATGTAGGATACAGAGATACGTAGACAGGTCGAAAGAGTGTTTGTGAAGGCAAACACAAAGCAGACAGCATAAAAGTGAGACAGACATGATGGCAGGTGCAGGCCGTGGAGTGAACATAATAAGGATGACGTAAAAACTGAGAACAGGGATCAGATAGACTATAATACAACTATGAACAGGAACCAGGATAGAGCATGAACATGGGAATTAAACAGAGAATAATAATAAAATAAAAGACAAAACAAGAATGGACCTGACTTATGACTGAAATATACACACAGATGACAAAACAAACAAAGACTGATAATTAACAGAAAACAAAACCTGATACTTAAGCATAACTGATAACACAAATGAGAACAGCAAAATAACAAGTGAGAAACCAATGAACAATAAATAAAAACACAACTGACAGAATGAAACTAGAACGGAACTGTACTATGGCCAAAGTATAAAGGTAACAAAGAAACAAAGTGGCAATGCAAAATAGAACATAGAATAGACACATGATGAAATTAAACAACTAATAAATCAAAGTGGGAACAGAAGATGAGGCAAAGAAAGGGGCAAAATAGGGATCAAAGCCTGGATCAGGGCTGGGCATGACATGGTCTTTGTTACATTCTGTCTGCGTCCGCTTTACACTTTGTTACTCTTTTTTTATTTTCAGTTTCGGATTACTTTACTGGTTTTATTTTGAATTTTACCACTGGAGTCATTGCTTTTAATTTCTGTTAGTTTTTGCTTTTGTCACATATTAGTTTTAGCCCCTGCCTTTAATTTTCTTATTGATTACTTTTCAGTTCTCATCTTTGTTTTTCTTGGTTTTGTTTCTTTGCTCCGTCCATGTGTAGATTCTTTTGCATTGTATTTTGAATTCACCTTTCTGCTTAGTGTTTGCTCAACTGCACTCTCTTGCACCAGCTCACCTTATCTTTTTCTCCTCCCTCCACACCTCTATTTCTGTCTACTTTGCTTTAAAGCCTTTTTGATCAATCCTATCAATCCTGTGCTTCTGTGTGTGAGTCTGCTTTTGTGTCCCCACCCTCTCTGAGCCATGTCGCCTTACAGCATGACACACATGCAATGACTGTGTCATCATAGAGTCCATACTTGCTGTGCTCCTAACTTCATTCAGATGTACAACGGCAGTGCCATTTCTAGCTTTGTGGGGGCCCTATGCAAGATGCTGTTTGCAGCCCCAAGTTGCCCAACTGCAATGCAGAGTCCTAATCCATTAGATGATCCATGAACACGCCACAATCTATTACACTTCATGAGTAAAACAGCCTACAGTCTTGATAACATCTCATATTAAAATGAAACATCTTAAGTTGAGCCACTCAAGCAATATAACTGATATAAAAATGATAAGGAAAACAACAACTCTCTATATGCCAATAAAAAACAGATATTGAGTGTTTAAAAAATGTTTAGTTTAAGTTTTGAAAGCAAGAAAACAACTCAAGTTTTCACAGCATCATAAATTGGCACACCCCAAAACAATAACCAAATAAATAAAGTGGGCCAAGCCCAAGATCAACAGAAAATAAATGAGATTATTACTTCCTTAGTTGCTTACATATCAGTGCGCAAACAATAAAAGCAAAACTTGTAAGAATACTGCTAATATTGGAGTTAGGAGGAAACTTTACACGTCACACTCCAACCCCCTTCAGGACTACTTTCAATCTATTACTGTTTAATTGGCAAAAGCACATAATAAACAGTAATCAACATAGAATAAAAATACAATGTAAAGCAGTTTGAGTGTCTGATGCAGATGGAAAAGTGCTATATAAATGCAGTCCATTTACAGTCTTGTGTATTATCCTCCTCAACATTTTTGCTTCCTGGCTTTCTTACAAGCAAAGGCATTTTATTCTTGTATCCTACATTTATTTTAGGCATATAAGGGAAATAAGTGTTGGGGCCTCCTAGTGGCTTATGGGGTCCAATGCATTTGATTTGTCTGCATATTGCTAGAAACAGCTATGAGTACAGGCCCCATACGTGCTGAATGCGTTTTTGATTTTTTGCAGAACCTGTAGAATTTGCAGGTTTATGTCCAAAACCCAACAGGTGCAGTTTGTCTCCTTCTACAGTGATGTGACACGCATGTCTCACACACAGTTTTGCCATGTTTTCCCCCGTAGACTGCCCGCAGGTTTTTCCTTGAATTTGTCGCCGATCGTCAATACCCTGTGCGCTGTGAAGCAGCGATAGCAGAGTATTATTTTTACTGGTGTGTGTGTGTCTGTGTGTCTATGGACAAGATACTTCAAAAACAGGTGGATAGATTTAATATAAACAGTGGGCTCAGTACGTGGATAAATATATTCAAAATGATTAGATTTTGGAGTACTTTGGTAAAAGGTCAAGGAAAACATGGCCCAAAAACACATTTTGTTTCTTTGTGTGTGTGTCTCAACAACCAAGAAGCCTCGATGGCTCAAACCTGTCTGGATATTACCTGCATACCTATAAAGATGTATTTAGATTATGGAGTAGTTTTGTTAAATATCAAAGATCAAGAAACAACATGGTCCAAAAATACCTTTTTTTGAATATGTCAACAACCAAGAAGCCTAGATGATCTGAAGCATATATTGCTCAATAAATATTTTTGATTGATAGGTATGAATGACTTCATAATGAAGTCACACAGAAGTCACATGGAGTGAAAAACTACATCACACAGATGTATATTTACTTGTTCATTTATATGGTGGTGTGCAGAGCGATCAGGGTATACATCAGCCTTCTGATGCCTTTCTTTGTTCTCTGCAGAGCTCCAGTGCAACCAGAGTTGACAGCAGACCAGCTGATTTATGACGATCGATTGCTGGACTACAGCAGCCGCCTCATCCTGTCTGTCAGCGCTGTTCTCAGAGCCGCTGGACTTATCTGAGAGGACAACGGAGGATAACATTATGGATCAGTCAGTCACTCCATTGTCACTGGCGTCCAAGGATACAAGTCTTCTGCTCAGGGTGAAGAAGTGTTCTTTTGGGTATTTAACAGCAGTGTGTGTTGAGTGGAGACAACTGGCATGTCTTTTGGAACCTCTGTGAGATTCGTTATTTCCCAAATGTTTCTCTGTAACAATTTTTACAAACTGGTAGGATTAGAATTCTTCATGGGACCAAAAACAATAAGAGAACTCATCAGTGAACAGGACCCACAACCACAGAGGCCACAGTACTTTGCTGGTTTGTGTTGTGTCACCTCTGTTTATGGGGTGTTAGTGGTTTTTGTGTTATTTCTGTCCTCTGTGTGTTTGTCTCCCTGTTTTTGTCCGAACCTTTGTGTGTACAGCTGTGGTACTTGTCCCCCTGCGTGGGCGTGTCTGCATGTGTCTGTCATCTTCTGTGTCTCAGTCCTGTCTTGTGGGTGTGTGTGTTTGTGTCGTGTGTTTGGATGTAGTGCTGTTCGCCTGTTCTGTTGTCTGTCACGTCCTCCGCCCCTCAGCTGTGTCGCATTAGTCTGATGTCTGCTGATGTACTACTTTTCGTACCGGACACACCTCCTTCAGTGTATCTCTGCTTTATGTTGTCATTTGGATATTGTAGTTCTTTGTCAGTTTTGTAGTCCAGGTTTTGATTTATGTATTTCGATTTTCTTATACGTTTTGTGATGTGTTCATCTGTGGTTGTTGTTTTATTGTCTGTGGAATTTATTCTACTCAGCCTTTCGGGTTGTTTATTTTCAGTCTTGGGTTTATTCTCTCTTTACTCTTATGATAAGGTTGATGAGGTTGGTAAGGTTAGTCCTTACATGCGTAATGTGCCTTGAGTTGACTTTCTTGTGATCTGGTACTATATAAATATAAGTGAATAGTATATTGATGTGTATGTCTGTGTGTTGACATGTAGTAGTGAATTTGTATTTATGTAAATATGACTGATTAGAACTGATGGTCTTGTACTAGCAGGGGTGGGTGCTAGTAAGCTTTGCTTCAGCCCACACCCTTTCAGACTCACAAGTATTGTTTATGAGTTTGTGGAATTGTTTTTGAATATTTTGTGTGCCGAATAAATTCCATTCTATTCTATTCTATGATATGTATTGTGGTTCTTTCTGCTTTATGTTGTCATTTGGATATTGTAGTTCTTTGTCAGTTTTGTAGTCCAGGTTTTGGTTTATGTATTTTGATTTACTTATACGTTTTGTGATGTGTTCATCTTTGGTTGTTGTTTTATTGTCTGTGGAATTTATTCTACTCAGCCTTTCAGGTTGTTTATTTTCAGTCTTGGGTTTATTCTCTCTTTACTCTTATAATATGCATTGTGGTTCTTTGTCAGTGTTTTTGATTATTTTATGTGGAGTCTCTTTGTTTTCTCTTCAGGATTTCATTTTTCTCTTGGTGTTTTAGTGGTTATGTGTCTTGCTCTTAGGTTATGTTTTGTCATTTACAGATGTCTTGGTTTTTCTGCCCTCTTCTGTTCACTGGTTTCTCATGTCTTCATTTGTCTTGATTATATATGCCTGTGATGCTCAGCCTGTTTATTTATACCACACCTGTTTGTCTTGACTTTAGGATCCATCATCATCCGTTTGGTTAGAGAAGTTGGTTCATTTCAGTCTGTCAGTATTGTGCTTTTGTTTTGTTTTTTTTTCCTCTGTGGAGCATTGTATTTTTGTTAGTTTTTGATTCCGGGTCCCTCACCATTTCTCCAACTCAATTGTATGGTTTTTGTTGTTATCACTTTGACACTTACCTCTTTCAGTCTGACTGCCTGCATTTGGGGTTCTAAATCCTCTTGTCCCTGGTCACTACAGTTTGTTTCTTGTGAGTCAGCATTGACTTTGTGCCCCGACTGAAGCAGCTGAAGGATCGTCGAGTCAGATGCAGTTTTTGGTACGGGCAAACCGGGCAGTTCCCTGAGGTGCTTTTTTGCATGACACATATGAGGGGCGGCACACAGTGGCGGTCCTAGAGTGATTTACTCCCCGGGCGAAACCCCCCTGCCCCTATTGAAGTCTGTGGGTGCTCAGCGTCCACACCGTTTAAAGCACTGTGAAGCTGCGGGAATGAGTGAGGGGAAAGCCGCGTCGTTACCAGTGATAAGAAGCTGATTCTGAACAAAAGTTGAGCGCGTTGTAACCATGAAACCCCCCCCGTCAGGACAACCACCCCCCCCCCCCCGTTTTGTTTTTTTCCACCCGCACGGTCGTGACGCCCCCCCCGCGATGCCGCCCCCGGCGACTGCCCGGTCGGCCCGCCTCCAGGACCGCCAAAGACACACAGGTGAGTTGAAATGGAAACTTTAAATCTACTGTAGGTGTGAACCTATTTGTCTGTCAACATATCCTCCTGACTACCAGGACATGTATGTAAGGGCAGAAAAACCTTCACTAATGCTGTTTCTGTACTATGATGAATTCTAAAACCTGACTGAAACTCTTCAAATAGACCATTCCTCTGCAGATGATCAGTTAGCTGATCAGTTAGCTGTTTTACAAAAATT